>NC_056524.1:118067465-118084850 GCF_019175285.1 Sceloporus undulatus
AAAACCATCCTATTCAGTGAAGCCTTCCCAGGCATCGCATAATTGTCGCTTACTATCTGATGTTCTGTTGTTGGCTGTTTATCGATCCATTTCCTGTATTGCTATGTACTGTATATGCATTATCCTACTTGTGAGTATGTATTTTCCCTGGATAATGATTAACCTTCCATTATGAAGCCAAGCCCTCCCTCCAGTCCATCTGCCTTGGTCCAGGCCTCGGAGGTTGAGAGGAACTGCTGGACCTCTTACCCTTTCCCGTCACCACCCCCTTCTCCTTCTGTGTCATGTCTTTTTAGATTGTAAGCCTGAGGGCAGGGAACCGTCTAACTAAAAAGATTGCATGTACAGCGCTGTGTAAATTTACAGCGCTTCATAAATAAAGGTTAATAATAATAATAATAAATAAAAATTGGATAATAGTATCTTTGGTGATACTGATTGCAGGATGTCATCTTCCTCTCATTGCTGCCTTGTCTTCCAGTTGTGGTTAGCCCACATCATGCCACGGATGGAAAAACCCATCAAGAAGGTCCCAATCGTGCTTATATAGCATTAGTCTCAGATGTATTAAATTATTCCTGTGTCAGTTCAAGGATTATGCAGCTATGTAATATTAATGTCTCCTCCGCTCTTCATCCCTAACCCCTTCATTGTTCCAGAACAGGTGGCCATTGTTGTTACTGTTGTTGCTGTTAGTTAACCACATTAGCACAACTCCAGAAATATGTTATAAAAATAAAAACCACTCCCACAGACAAAAATGAAAGGCTTGCTGGGTAGGGCATAGGGCAGGGAGCCAGAGTTGAGAATAATGGTGGAAGAGAGTGGAGGGGACCGGTAACAGCCAGCTAGCAATAATGAAGGTATATGCAGCAGGGAATGCTCCCAATTTGATATGTATGCACTTCATTTCATTGTTGTAATCATAGCGAGAAGGGAGAAGGTGTGATAAACTCCCCAGGCTTTGTGATTATCAAATTCTGAATAACAAGCAACTTCCTACTTAAGGTATCTAGAAAATTTCCTATAACAGCATAATGTATTATATTGGCTTCCCACTTTACCAGGGGGTACTGACTGGGGTTTTGGACCATTTGTGATGCAAATTCTATCAAAGTATGTAGGATTCATAGATGTATTTTCAGTTAATGTGACATGTTCCAAGCTATTTCTGTTTGTTTTGGATTTTGTAACATACTACAAAACCAAAAGTGTGAGATGCAAATTGGACTTGTGTGGTGGAGTCCTTAGCTAAGGGCTACTGCCAGAAGTCTTGACAGTCAGGCACAAAGGTTTTTCTTCATGATCCTGAATACCTTGATTTTGCTAAGAGGGGAGGGTATGCTTGACTCTGTCAAGGTGAGTGCAGAAGGGTTTTAATGTTTGATCTTTATGTACTATATAATCATGTTGTTACCCACCTTGATCCCCAAAATGGAAGAGGTGGGATATAAACAAATATTTCATTCATCTTTCATTCAGAAGGTCTATCCAGGGTATGCATCCTTGCAAGAAAAGTATAGGTGCTCCAAAAATGAGCACTAAAATCTCTGTTAAGAAGCATTTCTTTACAGGAATGGTCAACATTCAACAATCAACATTCAGAGGGCCTTAAACCTGGCACATAGAATATGGGAAGTCATTTGATCATAATTCAGTGATCAAAAAATACCAGAGATTAGGGGTGACGGTCACACCACATTTTGAACATTTTAGTGATATACCCTGTCCTCAATTTTTTGTTGCTTTTAAATTAAGAAAATAAACATAGGGTTTTGACAGATCACTCTGAAGGGGTGCTGCAATGCCACACCTTTTCTAGCCAGATTGGGACCATGGCAACCACACACTGCAGCCCCGATCTGGCCTTTCGAGAATGCAAAAAGGAGCTGCAAAAAGCAGCTCCTTTTTGTGCTCTCAAAAGGGGGCATAGCCATGGTGGTGTGGCCATATGGTGCTCCTTTGGTGCTGTGTCATATGGACATAGCACTGGAGGGGCACCATGGAGCCAGATGTCATGTGGAACAGCGTGCGGCGTAATTGCACCCTGGGGGAGGAGTCAGGGTGTGTGTCATCTGGACGTGATGCCCTGACTCTGCCCCCAGGCTGGCCTTAATGCACGGTCTGAAGAGGGCCATAGAATCTTAGAATCATAGAGTTGGGAAAGACCTCAATGGCCATTAAGTCCAAGCCTCAGCTATGCAGGAAACCATAATCAAAGCACCTTTGACAGATGGATATACAGCTTCTATTTAAAAACCTCCAAAGAAGACTCTACCACACTCAAAGGCAATGTATTCCACTGTTGAACAGCTCTTACTATCAGGATTTTCTTCCTAATATTGAGGTGGAATCTCTTTCCTTTTAACTTGAGTCCATTGCTACATTTCCTATTTTCTGAAGCTGCAGAAAACAAATTGCTCCATCTTCAGTATGACACCATTTCAAATATTTAAACAGGGCTATCATATCACCTCTTAACCTTCTGTTCTTCAGGTTAAATGTACCCAGCTCTCTATGTTGTTTCTCGTAGGCCATGGTTTCCGGACCTTTCACCATTTCGTTCGCCCTCTTCTGGTCACGCTCCAGTCTGCCAACATCTTTTTTTAAAAAAAATTATGGTCTCCAAAACTGGACACAATATTCCAAGTGAGGCTTGACCAAAGCAGATTAGAGTGATAGTATCACTTCACTCCATCTAGACTAGGCTTTCATTGATGCAGCCTAAAACCTCAATAACCTTTTTTAGCTGCCACATCACACTATCGAGTCACGTTTAAATTGTAGTCTATAGGAGTCATAGATCCATTGTCAAGCCAGTGTCTCCCATCGTGTATCTGTGCATTTCAATTTTTCTGCCTCTATTCTTTCATCCAAGTCACTGATAAAAATGTTAAATAGTATTGTGGCCAGGACATAACCTTGTGGCACTCCGCTGGTCACTTCTCTTTAGGATGAAGAGGAGCCATTGGTAACACCCTTTGGGTTCAACCAGTCATCTAATTGCAAATCCATGCAATTACATGCAAAGAAGGAAACAGGGTCAAGAATGAGGATGAAGAGAATGCCTCTCTCCCATTGAAAAAGACACAATTCTACATACACACACACACACACACAGAGAGAGAGAGAGAGAGAGAGCGAGAGAGAGAGAGAGAGAGAGAGAGAGCTACACCAAACATCTTCCTTTATCCTGCCCATTTCCCTCAGCCATCTTCATCCCTTGCTCCCTTCCTTATTCCCTCTCAAGATGGAACTCTACTGTTCAAGAGTTCCCTACTTGCACCACAGACCAGTCATGGCTAAAACAAGGACAACACATCACTCTTATTGATAGGTTGTTCCTTTTCTTTAAACACAGCTCTGTGAAATGACTTCCTGCTTCAAAGAAAAGTGAAGCAGGCTGTACTAGCCCCTGCTTCAATTTCCCCTGAAAATGACAGATCTCTCTCATCATCACATGGAGAGAAAAGAAAAAGGCAAAACCATTTTAGCAGGAGAGAGGAGTCAGCAACAGTATTATTATTTTTACCTTTTCTAGTGGGAAGGGGGCTCTTCAGGAGAAGAATTCTACCAATGGGCGGAAAGAAGAGCAGCTTCTACAGCAGAGTTTTCTTTGTCTGCCCTTTGGCCTTCTCTTAGATGTGGTGGGTAGCTTTTTGTTATGTTTTTGCCTGGGGGTAAACTCCATGTGTTTACAAGACGAGGGTGTCTGGAAGTGGCAGTAGTACAGACACTGCCTTCTCTTCATACATCAAACAGTTCTCATGGTTGTTTGCTACTATCTTTCAGTAGCAACCCACTCCAGTTGAGCTCACAAAGCCAATTTGTAATGGTAACTTGGTTTGCTTTGGTGGGGGAGGATAAGATGGTGGAACTTCAGTGGGCTTCAAGGGCTGCAGAGCCACGCATGGCATCAAGGCACCCTGGGAGGCAGAGGCGGGTGTGCGTCATCAGGACACTGTGCCCCAACTCTGCCCCCAGGCCAGTCTGTAAAGGGCCTGCATGAATCATATGATGTATTGTAATTATAGTTATTGAATTTGTAAGTCACATGGAATACCATACATTGGGAGAAATGTGGTATTCAAATGAAATATACAAATGACTTTGACTACAGCTGTTGCACTACAACTCTCAGAACCAGACCATTAGTCATGCAGTCTTGGATTTCTGGATGCTGAAGGTGTGTGTCATCACAGCCTTTGAAGACAAAATTTGGAGTTCTTGTGTTTGTTTCTTTCTACTTGGACAGTTATATTACAGTTAAAATCCAGTGCTAAAGTGAACACTTTGGCTTGGGAGGTCTTTTTGAGCTCCTGGTTAAAAGAGCATGAAGTGACAAAATCTGTTTGTGTTGCAATTTTATTTCCTTTTGCTAGGGATGGGTGTGCTTTCATTAGTGCCACTTTCTTCCAAGTTTTTGAGAGGCAGCAGTGTAACTATTTTAAAAAATCCTTAGCATATCTCAGCTCGGTGTTTCTGTTTTCTCAGAAAGCTGATTCACAGGAAATCTTGATGAGTTTGTGGAATTATTTTCTGAATGTTCTGATATTTGGCATAGATGTGATCCATCATGTGTTGAAAATGGCAAACTTTGAAAAACAGGATGAAACAAGATATTGTGACTCATGATCTGAAGATGAAGACTTTGCAGAGAGAATATATTAAATAAGAAAAGGGAATGATTTTCTGGCAGAACTAAAAGCTCTGGTGGTATTCTCTCTGGGGCTTCATTCATCATTATAAGAAAGGCCTTGAGGTATGTACTAACTGTATAAAAAGTGTGTGAAAAGTCTAATCAAAGTCCTTGAACACAAACAGCATATTTCACAGATTTTGCTAAGGCTGCAGTCCTAGGTCTGTTTAGACATATATTCCACGAATGGTATTGGGACTACTGACCAATGATAGGAAATAATCCTTGTTTTAACATTTTTATTCTTACCTGTTTATTTGTATATCTTCCAGTACATATTGTACATTTTTATTTAGATTTTTATAGTCTGTTTATAAGCTGGGCATGTTAAGGTTATTCATATGTATCTATATGGTATTGAGGTATATTGTACCTAGTGCACTATGTTAACATTTATATATATATATATATATATATATATATATATATATATATATATGTCATTGCTTGTATTGCTATATTTTGAGGTATTCAATAAACATATTGATTGAAATAATCCATTTAGTGATATACACAAGTACAGTGCCAAAGTGCATGTGTATGTCCTTTAGCGGTCAGAAAGAGGGATTCACTATTCCCTCTGTATAATGGTCATATCCCCTGCACACATATAATGCATCTGTCTCCTGATAGTTCCCTGACATAACCAAGGAAAAAAGCATTAAAGAACGCCCCGTATATGCTGCATATTTTATATTATGCTACTCTCACCTGTTGTTATTGGTTTTAATAGTTTATTTAATAGAGTGATTTTAATAGTAATATGTTTAATTCTTTTTAAGGGGTGTGTGTTATGATATATTGTGTATTGGATATTTTTATACTATAAGCCACTCTGATTGCCTTATGGTAGAAGAGCTGAAATAAAAGTTTTATTTATTTTATTATTATTTTATAAGGAAAGAGGGCAGCCAAATAGCATTTGACGTTTGTCCTGAAGCACAATAAAAAAGAAATATGGTGGGTTACACACCGCCATTAGTACATAATGAATACGTACTAGGGTTAGGAGGGCGGTGCTTCCGCACTCCCCTAACCTAGTACGTATTCTGTACGTACAATATGGCGGCGGCGTTCCAACACGGCTGCCGCCATATTTACGTATCGGACGCTGTGCGTCCGCACGGTCGCAGCGTCTATGATGTCGCGAGTGCCCCCTGGCGCCTCGCGATGTCATAGAGGCGCCGCTTAAAGAAACTCCATTTTGGAGCTTCTTTTTTGGTCTCTGCGGGAGCCGTGCGGTGTGGCGCTGCGGCTCCGCACGGAGCAAGAGGCGCGTGGCACAGAACCACCGCAAAGTGGCGGTCTGAACCCACCTATGTAGACCTTCTGGGCTTCTTCCATGATTCCTGCAGTGGACCCCACTTCTAGAAAGGAAGCAAAGGTAGATGGGATTCACATGTGCAGAGAGGCAGAGTGAGTAGAATTCCAACTGACAGAACTTTACACTCCCCAGATGATCCAGGATATAAGCCTTGATCTAGGATTACTCCGGATGGCCAAATATTTACTTCAGTTTCATAAATGAGTCTCAAAGCTAACCAGAAAGGCAAGAAAACTGAATAGAAGTATTCAGCCACATGAGTAACTACAACTCTCAAATAAATGAATGTGACATCTTGTGAAGCATAAAATGAGGTTTGTTGTTTTTTAAACTTTTCTTAGCATACTAAGACTCAGGTTTATGTGACTTAGTTGTTAAAAATCAATTCAACCAATGTTTTAATTAATCATTAGATAGTTAGTTTAATGAGAAAGGCAATTTTTCAATGGTAAGGCTGCAAATTAAGGGCACACTTATTTATTTCCTACAGCTTTTTGCTTCGGTGTGCTATTGTAAAAGAGACTAAAAATGAAATTCCCTCCACTACCTCTCTCCACTATTGTAATTGAACATGTATTGTATCTCTTGGCCTTCATTACACCAAAAGACTTACTGTAAGTTTCTGGGATCTGTAGATTATTTTATTTAATAATGTTTCGATCAACAGGAACCTATGAAACTTTGCTGAGAAATTGCTAAGTTTGGTTTCTATTTGAAATTCCCCAGAGTTTTCTCCAAGCAAGCATGGCGAAATTGTCCATGGATTTTCTTAAACAAAATGATTAATCTATTCCAACCATCTACAAAAAGTAGAGTGGCTTCATTTCCACTGCGCCTCATTTGTGCCCCCCTACAAGGAGGTAAGAGCTGTCCCACCACTTCACACTTATTCATGCCTACCAGCTTAACACACTTTTCAGTGTTCTGTTTATATATACATAAGTATAATCATTAGGCAAATAACATGTCATAAATTGAGCTACATTGTACTGAAAATCTGACATCTAGTTGTCTAATGGAGAAAAGATTCTCCTCACACCATCCCCATGTCTTTCATTTCTTGCTTTCATCCCTGTCTGACAAGATACAATCGATCCATCAGTTCTTTATGATAGAGCAGCAGTGCAGATAGTTCTCCACCCACCTCTTTTAGAGAAAGAGCCCTATAGCTGAGAGACATAGATCAGAAAAAAGAGTGAGCTTCTGTTTGTTGCGAAGGCCTTCCCCTTCACTATATATTTGAAAAACTACTTTTGTTTAGGGGTTTATCTTCTTCATTCTGTTTCAGATAACGAACAATATTAAAGCACATACAGTATTTGTAAACTATATACTTTAAATAATGCAAAATAATGACACTTTATTTTAGCCTTTTCTCACTTAAAGTAATGATGACAACTTGTTAAATAATTTTACTTGATTAATCATTTGCTTCTAAAAACTGATTAATCAATTAAATATAAACATTTGCATTTCACAAAGACTTACAACATAGGTGTCCTTTCCCATTACTGTAGGAAGTCATTTTTTACAGTAATTACATAAACAAATATGCCACTCACTATTAGGAGGAATTTTTGTGTATTCTTTTTCATTTGCTTTTCTATCAAAACTCTTAAAGATAATGTTATTACACTTGGAAGCTATAAATACAGATAGGTCAGTTATTATAAGAAATGGTGTCTCTGATGTCTATATGCAATCCCATTCCTATTATAAATTTGCATCTGGCCAGTTCAATAGGGCTTCCAGTGGAGATGTGGCCATACATACGTGCATATGCACATTACAATTTGCAGTAGCTAGTGATATAAAAAAGATGTTTGTGATGAATGGATCTCTGTCTTGCTGGACCAGGGCATTAAATATATAGCATACATATCACTCTTTCTCAAGTTTAAACAGCTTTACATTTATTCTTAAACTGTTTTTCTTGTAATTGTCATATAATACAATCTGGAATACCAGTACTACAATATCACAGATAAAAGATGGAGGTGAATGGGGCTGTTTTTGGAAGTGTCATCTCATTGCCAATTGTCTCTTCCATTGTAACATCTTCCAAGCAGTCTCCCTGCCCAGTTTTCAGAACTGATGATTGCATGATTTTGCTAATCAAGTGCAAATGCAAGAGCACCTGTGTAAGTTGGACAAATAAAATGCTATGAAGTTTCTTCAGGACTCCTTTCACTTTATATTACATTTTTCTTATTAGTACATCCACAGATCCTTTACTGCTTAATCTGCACTAGAACTCTTTGAAACTTAGGCCTGTTACAGACTGCTAAAATAAAGCTGATTTGGGTCTCTTTGGAGGTATGGTGTTTAAATGATGCATGGGTCCTATGAGTCCAGAGGTCTCGCCAAAGCCACACTCCATTCCTAAGCACCAGAGTACAGCTTTGATGCAGCTTCTGGATTCTGGGATGCATGCATCATTTAAACAGCATGCCTCCAAAGAGACCCAAAGCAGCTTTATTCTGGCAGTCTGTAACAGGCCACAGCCTGTATTTTGCCTCTTAAATGACTTCTGAAATACATTTTTTTCCTTTCTATGGATGTGAAGTATTGGCATTGGAACAATTTAGATATGCTGTTCAAAACCCTAATTTTATTTCTTACCCACCTCTCCTCACAGCTTGAGGTTGGTTACCACATAGTTAAAACACAACCATTACATAAAATATATGTATTAAGCTGCATAAAATACACATATTAAGAGATCTACACGATATTTATATTACAATATGTAAAACAATAATTAAATATAAAATTCATGTTTAGCATTCATGTTTAAAAACTGCCTGGAAAGTGTATGACACAGTAGCAAAAGACATCTTTTTGCATGGGCAAAAAAACTCTTGGAAAAAGTGAGCAACAGGTTTTTTATTTTTTTTCCCCAGCTGCATGCAGGATGAGAGTTCAATAGAAGCCTATAAGAATGCATTGCCCTGTATTATGGCAGATGAATTCTCATCTGCTTTTTGGTTACCAGTAGTGGTTAAATCATCCATGCTGCCACTGTCATCTGAATAATTTACGACTAAATATATTACTATAAAGAAACATTCAATTTGATTTTGTGGGTTTTAGATATGATACTTCCATCTCATATGCAAAGAACACTTTATTATTTGAGCAGAATTATTGCTGAGGCTCGAGCTTTTCTCATCTTTCTTTTGATTAAAATTTACCCTAGCTATACATATGATAACTTTGGTGAAAGCTGAACAACTGGCCCATGCTACAGCAATATGGGAACACATACAAAATGGAACTATATTGCATACCAGAATATAGAATAATTTGAGAACTTATCAAAGATAAGATTGACAAAAGCCTCATGAGCATTGACAACTGTAACTCCACCCCCTTTTCTGATGAATTACATTTATGAGAGGAGACAGAGATGCTGTTACTGTTTATGTTGGTGGGGGGGGGGATCAAATTGACTCAAACCCCACTTCACAATATTTTGGTCTAAGTGAGGCTTGGATAAGATGTGGACCTCCCCATGTTCCTGGAATGAAACTCCCATCAATCATAGCCAACATAGCCACAACAAAGGATGATTTCAGTTGCAATGCAAAACATGGGGAGGGTCACCCTATGCAAGTCTACATAGTCTACAGTATATGATAGATAAATGGCTCATCAATATTAAAACTGTTAACTGATTGTATTAATTCAGGGCACAGGTGATAGAAGACATATCTACTGGTTTTGAACTGGTTTTCCGCACCCTCACAGCACCCTGTCTTCATGGTACAGGGCCAAAGCCCTGATCCAAGTTCAGACCGTTTACATGACAGAAGGCTAGTTCTATACAAAATCCACCCCATCCCTTAAAAAGGCTTACCTTTTGCTCCAGATTTTCAGGAAAAGCTGAAACACTATGGAGTGATATCAGGCATCTCCCAATGCATACATCCCACTGTACCTCCTGGCACTATTGCTGCTGGTGAGATTTGCTTCCTCTAACACCGGGCACCTCATTTTTAACCTCAGAGGGACTGACCAGCATTAGGAGGTGGCAGAGTGGGATGCATGTGTAGAAAGCCACCCAGCATTGCTCCAGAATTTGGAAGTAGTGGGGGAAATTTGGTGGCAGCTTCCAGGCCAGAATAGCCCAGAGTGTTCTACTTGATATGGATGGTGAAAACGTAGGCAGACACATTTAACATCGCATTAGGTTCTTAGGAATGATGCAGATAAAATCATGACATTACAGACTGGAACACAGCAGAAAACAGCTCAGATGAGCACAAAGAAGGTGTTATACACTCACCATATTCCAATGTGTTTTGAGTTAAAATACCATTTCATTGGGGAAATAGTATTTTGAATGAATTAGAAGCTTTGTTTGCCTTTTCCCCTCAGCTTATATACTGAAATATGGCTCCTTGGGAGATACATGTAGGGCATTTACAATAATGATGCCTCAGAGAAGCATTATTTCATCTCAGCATAGTCGGGGAGTCATTGAACAGTGTTGCATTAAAGAACATTGCACTCATTTGGATTACTTTCTGCTCTGTTGGTCTTTTGACTGTCACCATCTGTAATGGCGAGAGCAGTGGTAAGTGCAGTTTCCTTTCACAGGAAAGATGGTAAACAAATGGCATACACCTGCTCTTGGGGCTTTCACAGAATCCATCTTTCCTTTAACACAGCTCTCCAAGGAATTTGTCACTCAGTCCAAAAATGGCATTTAAGTATGGGTCAAAAATGGTTTCTGCGAATATTATGAAAGACCTTCCAATCCTTTCTTGTTCCTCAATAATTCTAGCACACATATACAAATACATATAAATGCTTCTACCAACAACAACAGGAGAGGAAAAGAAGAGAAGATGAAGGAACATCTGTTCTTCCTCATGCCTGGAGACTATTCTTGATTGTTCCCCATGGCTTGAGTTGGTGGTTTTTTTGTTTTTTTTAATGAATCTGAAGTGCAATTACATGTATGTAGTGGTTTCTTAATTGCAAAACGATCTGTATGAGAGATTGGAAATTTGAAAGTGCATCTACATGAGCAAATAAACCAGTCTCACTTGGTTTTCAAAGCGAACTATGCAAATGACATACGGTACGAATGGAGCTAAATCTGGGCCTTTTCATTGCCTCATTACTTTAATCGAAGCAGGGTGGATGGAGATTTATCCTGGTTTTGAGTGTAAAATCTGGAAATTCATGTGTGTGTGTGTGTGGACTGTGTTCCACAGAAATGTCAGAGTTCAGATATACATGCATTTGCATTCAATGGGACGGCGAGGTGGGAGGCACACATTTTATGACTTAGACTGTGGAGAGTTCATAAGGGGAAACCGTGTGTTTTGAGTGTGTGGACAGTTCTCCTAAACTCACCTCAATGTGTATAGAGAAGCCTGGAGTCACTGGATGAGGGTAAATGGAAGGTAAGCTAGATTTCTCTGTCAGTGTAGAGACACCCTAAGGGCATCCCTGATCTGTAGGGCTAGTTGTGTAATTATGTAGAATTAGAAACAAGAACTATTTTGAGCAGGGGAATTCATTCTTTTCTTTTCTTAGAAAATACATTTGGCAGTTTTGAAAGGTTTTCTGCTATAATTATTTCTGCCTTCTCTCATCATAGCAGTATATGTTAATGACTATGATCATAATTAGTTCATTAGAATTCAATAACAACAATTCATTTTAAATTCTTTCTAAACATTATTTTGTTCTGTTTGTTGTGTTGTAGAAATAATAGAGTGGTAATAAAAATGAAAGTACGCTTAGCTAGCATCTGTTTGTTTTTAAAAGAAAGGTGGTTGATTTTTACTCCCTTTCCATTTTTTAAAATATTTATATTTTATATAGCAGCTAGGGAAACATGTCAGACTTCCAGGAGACCTTGGGGGACTGCAATTCCCACTTCACCTTCCACAAATAATGAAAATACCCTCCCCTACACACTCCACAATGCTCCAAATGGAATGTGGGGATCATTTCCCACAAGTTTTTAAGGGTCCCTGTGCCATTTTAAGGCCACAAGAGACTTTTTTTAACAATAAAAAAATAGTGGAAGTTACTCTCTGTATTATTTTTAAATACATTTCCTAGACCTAAAATTACCATGGAATCCTGGCATTGGTAGTTTTGTTGAGGGACTAGAGTTCTCTGGCAGAGAAATCTAAAAGTCTCACAAACCTACAAATTCCAGAATTCCATAGCATTGCACCATGATAGTTAAAGTGATATTAATTCGGTATTGCAGATGCAGTCCAAAACCAGAATTCTTGTCTGACGCTCCTTTCCTTTCCTTTCTTTTCCTTTCCTTTCCTTTCCTTGCTGTTGCCTTCTCTTCCCTTCTAACAGGACAGTCTACCACCTGGCCTATAAAGGCAAGCCCTCTGAGTGGGTAAGGGAGCATAGACTCTCATCTGCTCCTGCGTGTGTCTTTTATTGCTACTATTTGAATACTGCTGTGCTTTTTAGGCTGACAAGAGCAGGTTTCCAACAAAAGGTTGGTGAAAAAGCAAAACATTCCATTCTTGAGATGGTGCAGGGGGTGGATTTGTTTGAATTAAAGGAAGTAATTAAATTGCAATGCACTGGAAAGAATGAAGAGTGATGAAGCACTGTGTTTGTTGTAAGATTTAAACACACATGCCTATACACATCCTGGTTTTTGATGCCTAAAGGAGAGGCTTTTGTGTGTGGTTGGGTATGCATATGTGTGTATGTATGGTACTTGGCCCCTGGCCAGTGTTGCACTTGAAGGGGCTCAAAAGGTTATGCACTTCTGACATATATAACTTTTGTACCTGGATTTACAGCATATAACTTCATGTTGTAACACAAAGGGGTCATGGACCCTGAAGACCTTTAGTAAAATAACTTTAAGAAAATCAACTGTGAAGATTTATAAAGTGTTTAACAGCTCTCAGACAGTCTGATTTGTCTGTCCTTATAGCTCACCATGCATCTTCACAGCTTGCAAGCAATTGAAAAAGGCACTTGTTAATTGTTAATGTTGGTTGAAAAATGACAGCTCTGTCTCTCTCTCTCTCATGGAGCAGAAGTTGTTTGATCCTAAAAGGCTCTCAGAGGCATGGCATCAGATGGAAACACCAAAGTGCTCAGTCAAATATTTAGAGGATAGTTAAATGGAGCCCCAAGGGCACAAGGCTTTGCCAAGTAATTTGCTTTTCAAACAGCTTAGAGACTATGTTTGCTAAGAATTACAAGTATTGATGGGAACAATTAATGAAGAAAAGTTAGAATGACCATGTTCCAGGTCTACTGATTTAGGTACTTGAGAGTCAGTGTAGTGTAGTGGGTTGGGCATTGGACTAAGACTCAGGTTCAAATGCCTGTTCAGCCGTGGAAACCCACTAAGTGACCTTAAGCAAGTCACATTCTCTCAGCCTCAAATGGAGCAAAGACAAACACCTCTCCAAACTAATTTTGGTAAGGAAACCCAATAATAGGTTTACCTTAGACTTTCCATATGTCCAAAATGACTTGAAGACACACAATATCAACAACAATTTACACATTATTCAAATTTTGGGTAAATATTGCAAATATTGCACCCATAAAGCATTTACAGCCACAGCTCCTAAATTATGGAACAACATAGTTTAGGGGCTGTGGCTGTAAATGCTTTATGGAAAGTTGTAATTAGTCTAATTTTTGTATATTCCAATAATTTCTTCCCTGATGTTCTGAGAGGCGGATTGTGTAGGGAGAGGCGTTCCCTTAAGTAAGTCGAGCCCAAGCCATGTAGGGTTTTAAAGGTAATGACCAGCACTTTGTATTGTGCCTGGAAGCTGATCAGCAGCCAATGAAGAGATTTTAATATTGGAGTAATATGGTCTGATCTTGATGTTCCCATGACCAGTCTGGCTACAGCATTTTGGATCAATTGAAGCTTCCAAACTTGGTACAAAGGTAGGCCCATGTAGAGGGAATTACAGAAATCTAAACGAGAGGTTACCAGTGCATGTACCACAGCTTCAAAGTCCCTCTGGGCCAGGTAGGGGCGCAGATGGCATCTTAACCGAAGTTGGTACCAAGCACTCCTCACCATCGCTTCCACCTGAGATGACAACTGTAGAGACGAGTCCAGGAGCACTCCCAAACTGTGAACTTCATTCTTTAGGGGAGGTGGTAAAAAAAGTGTCTAATCATACTGGAGACTGGGAGAAAATATTATTGGATAAATAAAAATCTATATAGATTTTCCAAATAAAATTGGAAACAACTGGAACAAAATCTGGGACTTTCTCATCTTTGTGATCAGTCTGGTTCTTCTCTCCTGTTCCTGTTTTAGGTGCTGGAGGCTTGTATTAATAAGATCTGAGAGATCCTAATGCCCCAAAGTATTAGACTCCAAGCTCCCTAGCCATGGAGTAACTTGAGAATGGAAGAGGATACCCTCTGGCAGCTGCTCCTTTTTTAATGTTCATGTTAATTGTATTCACACAGAACATCAAGTCTAATTTGGTACTGCAAGGCTGATATCTAGCTTACTCTGCAGACTCATTTAGCTGGAAATCTATATGCTTGGGAAAATCAGATTCCTGAAGATATTTTCTGGAAGAACCACTTGCACATTCTCTCTCTCTCACACTCACTCACTCACTCTCACACACAAACACACACACAGGGAGACACACAGACCATATTCTCCTTACCAAAAAGGAATTTGTGGCTGAAGTGTTCATTAAATTTTTTCAGCCATTTGGTCTCCTTTAAAAAAAATGAAGAGTGTGCTCAAGGCAGTATAAAAAGGGAAAGAGTGTGAATGCAGCTCTGTTGCATAACAGATAGGAGAATAAAAGCTCCAAAGCAGCCCCACAGCACAGTTGATTGGGAAAATATATTATCTGGAATACTGTAATAGATGCTTCCAAATATTTAAAAATGTAATTCAGATTTTCACCATCAACCAACAACTCTGTTTTATTGCAAACAAGTCAGAAGTATATAATAATTATTTTTCTAAAATATTGTGGAAACAGACAGAGAAATTGAAAAACAGACAGACAGAAAAAGAGAGAGAGAAAACTAATGTTGTGGTGTGCAGGAAAGTTATTATTTTCTTTCTTTTCTAAAGGTCAACATTATCTGGAGGAATATTGGAGGAAATATTGTACCGTCAACATTCCTACCAATTTCCTTTGAGAAACCTTAATCCTATTGTTATTCCCAACCAGAGTAAGCCAATTGAATCAATGTTTAGATGGTGAGTCAACGGATAGGGAAATCTGATATCCTATCAGTTCAATGGGTTTGTTTCAATTGAAACTAACTAGATCCATCTACCTCATGGGATTTGGAATTCGCTGTAACTCATTTACAGAGTTCTAATACAGACTAATAACCTACATATGCACAGATTCTTAATGTTATTTATTTAATTATAGTATTTATTCTGCATCCACACAGCCATCCATGGCACACACACACAAATATATATCTCCCAAAACAAAAGATCCCCACTCTATTCCTTTTAAATTGGAAAGGATTAGGTATTTCATAAAATATGTGCCCAATGATAGAAGCAGTTGCAATAGAGGAGGAAGAAATTATATACATGTAGAGGTGAAGACTCACTCTACAGCTTTGACATGTTTTATCTTGGTGGTGAAAAATAAAAATAAAGGGTCATTTTTTTTCTACAGTTCATTCAGTTGGGTTTTTTTTTAATGCTTACTACTATTTAAGGTACAATAAAACAGATGTACACATATATGGTGCCACAGTTGGAAGATCAAGTGGGTCCAAATGCTAATGCCAAAAATTCTGAAAAATGGTGGTATAATAAAGCTTCTAGAAGTGTCTAAAATCCAACTTTTAGTTTTGGGGAGAAAATGATTTATTAGACAGAGCAGGGGGCTTGACACATTTTAAATGTAAATCACAGATCTATGGGACTTATAGGACCAGAAATTCACTTTTTGCCAGAATATATATACATACAGACTGATGAAGAAATTGCATTGAACAGACTTAGAATTTATTAAAAGGAAAAATGAACACGAACTGGACACATGATGATTTGTTCATTTTGGGGGGAGTCTATGTATGCAGATTTATGTTGTGTAGGGTACTCCAATGAGTAGAAGGTGCTAGGAAAATATCAGCTCTGATGCAAACATATGATCAGTGGTAGTGGATGATGGCAGGCACAATCCATCCTCCTTCCCATGTATCTGTGAATGAATGAACTGGGTCATATTAACCTCCTCATAATTGCTAGAGCAAGACAACTACTATGAATTATTCCCCAGATGACACAGGATTATAATTCTGTTTGTCTTGAGTGCCATATTAAAACTATATTTGTCCTTTCCATGCTTCTCATGTTTCAGCTCTAGGAGGAGGCTTACTGATATTTGCATGTGTTCTCTTTGCTTTCCATAGGCCTTTACGTGTTTATTGCTCATTACACTTCCTCTCAGCTATTTTCCCCTACTTTTTAATGTCCCCTGCTATTTGTTATGTTTTTTAAAAAATTAGCCATTCAAAGAATAGGCTTTCTCATTTTATAAGATGCTAATGATTGTTATTACACACTATATTAAACTGACTAACCCTGAATTAAAGATAGAAAGAATATTGACAAATATTCAGATCCCAAATGTGGTATTTTCTAAGTGTCAAGAAATTCTGACAAGAGAATTCTGGATGGATGAGAATCTTTGTAGTTCTTGTGTTCATCTGCACAAAAACCCCATCATGTTTTTATGTATATGTGTGCAGAAAAAGACTTTTTTTGACAAAGAAGTGCTATTTTATGCACAGAAATCTGAAGGTTATACCATTTCCTGAAAATATAATCTTCTGAAGACGAAACATTTCTTTTTTCAAATAAATAAATAAATCATTTAATACACTCTGAGATCTAAAGACCTTGTAAAAATACAAATCCCAGGATTCCATAGGATAGGTCTAAAGGACTTAAAGTGGTGTCAAACTGCATTATTTCTATGGTGTAGATGCCCCCTTTGTAATAGTACTATGTTTTAACTGTGCAGGTTGCTTCTGCCTCTGTTACTGTTGTTAAATTTATTAATAGTCTGCTTTCCTTAAAAAATTTGAGACTAAAAGCAGCTCACATTTTAAAAGAACAATACAACTAAAATAAACAAAAACAAAACCTTAAAATAGAATGAAACTATTTACAGTATGATTTAAAATCATGTTAGTTAGAAGAATAAAATGCAATTTAAAAGGTAAAAGATCCTCTTTAAATCAGTTCATTTAAAACAATGAAATACTTTCTAGACCATTTAAAAAAACCTTCTGCTTTAGAAGGTTGTCTGATTAAAAATATTTTATTATTATTATTATTATTATTATTATTATTATTATTATTATTATTATTATT
>NC_056524.1:118084860-118088812 GCF_019175285.1 Sceloporus undulatus
ATTTGGAAGGACAACCACTAAGTAGGCCTTCTCTTGTGTCCCCACTAGCCGTACCTGCTAGAAACCTTCACAAGGCTAAACAAATGAAAACATTTATATGCCAAACAGTATCCATACTAGGTAAGAGTACATCTATCCATTTAACTAATTGTTCTAGCTAAGGGCAGAACTTTAGTTCTGAGTACTGCAATCAAGAAGGATATTGACAAGCTGGAGTGTGTCCAGAAAAGTGTGACCAAAATGTCGACATGGAATGGAATACAGGTTCTATGAGGAGCAGCGTATGGAGCTGGATATGTTTGTCCTGGGAAAGAAAAGGTTAAGAGTGACATGATATCCATGTTTAAATATTTGAAGAGATGTGATACTTAGAATAGAGCAAACATGTTTTGTGCTGCTCCAGGGACTAGGGCATAGCTATGGATTCAAATTACAGGGGGGGGGGATCTACTTAAACATTCGGAAGAATTCCCTAATGCTAAAAGTTGTTTGACAGTAGAATACACTACCCTGGGGTGTGGTGGAGTCTCCTTCTTTGGAGATTTTTAATCAGAGGCTGGATGGTCATATGTTAGGAATTCTTTGATTGTGTGTTCCTGCATGACACAAGTTTGGATTAAATGGCCCTTGTGGTCTCTTCCAACTCTACAAATCTATAAAATGGAACATTTAAGTGAAACAGAGGTTTATTTAGAAACAACACTTAGGCCTGTTACAGACTGCCAAAATAAAACTGCTTCAGGTCTCTTTGGAGGTATGCTAATTAAATGATGCATGGGTCCTAAGAGTCCAGAGGTCACGCCAAAGCCACACTCCATTCCTAAACACTGGAGTGCAGCTTTGGTGCAGCTTCCGGATTCTTAGGATGCATGCATCATTTAAATAGCATACCTCCAAAGAGATCTGAAGCAGCTTTATTTTGGCAGTCTGTAACAGGCCTAAGTCATATTTATACCATGAGTTCTGTAGTGAACCCAGTGCAACTGTGTTGCTACATTTTAGTTTGTTTTAGTAAATTGTTAGGAAAGAACTAGTGGGTTGCATTTGGCGTGGATTAATGAACCTAGAGTAACAGATGTGATTCCAAGAAGATAATGACATCACATACAAACAAAGCTATGCCGTTCTATTTTAGACTTTGGATAAAATATGCCTAGCACTCTCCTTTTGGGTGTATATTTTCTCTAGTGTGACTAATTAGTTAACCTTGTATGCTTTTCCTCTGACCTTGCAATTGTTTCTTTTCCCACATAATCTTCTCCAGCACCTTTCACATCCGGAGGCATGTCTCTTGGGGTTTATTTACTTTTTTTTGAAGTTGTTTATTTTACTTACCATTAAGACACTCTGGCGGGTAAAAGAGACAAATGGCATAACTTTGTATGTGACCTTGTGCTGGACCTCATGAATTCAGAGGCAGAACAAATTGTGTGATGTTTATTTCAGATGCCTGAGTGGTGAAAACTCATTCTTTCCATGAAATGCAATATTTTTATAGCAGTAATAGGAGAAAATAGAAGAAAAGGAGAACCAGCATGATATAATGGTTTCAGTGTTGGACAAGGACACAAGAAAACCAGGATTCAATGGGTGACATTGGGCAAGTCATGTGCTCTCAGCCTCAGAGCAAAGCCAAGCCAAAGCCCCTCAGAGCAAATTCTCTGAACAAATAATGCCATGAAAGAGAATATATTTGGAGAAAAGAATTTTAGAAGTCTCTCTCCTCCTCTCCCTCTTTCTGGAGAAAAGATTGCCAGGGCCTACAATGTGAATCTTAGGTAAAGATTGTTTTGTAGCCATATGGCTTGTTTCAAGAATGATCAGGTATCATAGAAAAGGAAAGGAAATTAATTTTGGGATGATGTCTTCATTAAGTTTCTTCTTAAAGACAGAAACGAGTAATTTTATCAATTTAGCATCATGAAAAAGACTTCAAAAACCACACAGTTTTCAAAACTGATTTACAATTTTGGACTTATTTTGTACAAATTTGTCATACAATTGTTTTGCACAGATAATAGCATTTCTCCATAGAAAAGGCTGTTTACTGTGCAAAACAAGTAATTTTGCTTTTTGCAGAATAAATCCTAAATGGTGAATAATCTCATCAGTCCAGGATTCTTTTTCTCGAGGTTTCTTAATACTCAAAAACCATGTTTTTCAGTTATTTAAAAAATATTCTTGCATGTTTTTCCATCCCCCAATTCATTTATTTTTGATTTGTGCAGAACGTAGCTTAGGGAAACCTGCAGTACAGGAAAAAATACAGTTATAAAGTCTCAATCAACACATCTGTTAGAAAAGACAGAGTTGTTTCCCACGGGCTAAAGAACAGCATTAGCCAAAGGCTATGTTTGTGTTCAGGGTACTTGTGATTGCTCCCAAACAGACCACTGTGTTGTGGTTTTCAATTAGTCCTGAGTTTCAGATGAGGTAAATGAGATTCAAATGAAGTCCTGAAGCCAGACTTATATTTACTAGAAGCTGTTTAAAAACAAACAAACAAACAAAAACTCTCCAGCAGAAGTAAATGGACCTTTAACCTTATGAGAAGAAACCCATTAATCAATAAAAGTTATTGGTAATTAAGAACTTTACAAAAGTCTCCTACTAGATTTAGAAAATATTGTCAGTTTGATCTTTTTACATTACATTTATTTTAAAAAAAAACAGCTATACTTGGTTTCTGACCATCTTGAATGTAGTGAAAATATGATTTTATGGGGAAATTGTTTTAAAAATTGATTTATCTTGCATTTTTACGCATTTGCATTGACAAAATCAATACTGCAGCTATTCTAGCATGAAAAATGAGCCACGTTGTGCTGACTGTTTTACAGATGTTGAATATGAACCCCTTTACACAGAAAAAAAATTATAGCAACCTTAGATCAACACTAACATAGTTGAATATATGAGAATTTAAAAACATATCTTTAAGAATGAAACAGCTTTGAGCCTGTTGGAATTAATCTGTAAGTTTTATTTTCTCTCACATTAGAACAGTCAATGTTTGACTTCCGGTCTGGAGCAGAACAGGTGAAGATGGCTGGAATCAGGACTCTGACTTCAGCGCGGCAAACCTCAAGGCAGCCAAGGCTCTTGATAAAACCTATAGCCGTATGTTGTGCTCCAGATAGAGGGGCAGAATAAATAACTGATTATGTGCCCTAATCGGGCAGTTTGGCTGCAAAAGAAGGGAGAGAAGCAGCTGCAAAACAATAAACAGCCACCATTGAGGGACAGGAAGGGAATTTCTCCCTCCTTCACCTAGCCCAAAGACCTCTGGATTTTCTGGAGACTGGATTAAGAAAGTGTGTGCAAGTGAACAGAAAACCAATATAAATACAGCATGGTGCCCTTGGATTGCCAAAAAAAAAAAAAAAAGCCTATGTAAAGAAGCAGAAGAAAAAGTGATTGAGTCCCATCGGGATAGAAAGAGAAAGTTGGTTTAATTCGGATTCTACTTTTGAAAAGAGAAGATTGAAACATATAATAAAAAAGAAGAGGAAGATTTGTTGCTAGGTTTGGTTGGTGTGAGAAAGGGATAAAGACTGAGTGAACAGTGGAGGTCTAAAATTAAACTTTTCGCCAGACATCTCTCCATTACAAATGTTTTCAAGATGAATTGGTTAGACCACTGTAAATGGTAATAAATAATATTCTAATAAATGCAAAGATTCCAGAAAGTTGGAAAGAGGCCAACATAACACTCATTCCTTAAGATGTCAAAAATAGTAGGATAAATAAAAACTACAGGTCAGTATCACTACTAAATGTAGACTGTATAATTTTTGCATGGAGTCTAGTGAATAGATTGGGAAAAAAATATCTACAAGAATTTGTCCACGACAATCAAACTGGTTTTCTTCCCAAAAGACAAATTAGAGAAAATGTTAGGACATAAATTAATACCTTAGAGTACTTAAATCACCATAATGAGATTATGGAA
>NC_056524.1:118088822-118313596 GCF_019175285.1 Sceloporus undulatus
CATTAATATTTATAGGCACAGAAAAAGCATTTGATAACTTGAATTGAGCTTTTTAAATTAAATTATTACAAAAAATGAAATTTGAGAATAACTTTATAAAATGGATCAGTGGCATTTACTGTCAACAAAAAGTGAAAATAATAATAAATGATACTATGACAGAGTATATAAAAATAAAAAGGGCACCAAAGGTGCCCATTTTCATCATTGCTGTTTACTCTGCCCCTAAAAACAATGTGCAAGGATATAAGAGGGGAAAGTAAAATAAGAGAAATAAAAGTGAGGTAAGAAGAGATAAAAAAATAAAGGTATTTGCAGATGATGTGGACAAATTATGGACAAAGGACTTAATATTTACCTGTGGCTATGACCTGATTGAAATTTTTTATAAAATGTTTTTAAGATGGTACTTAACACCAGACAAATTGGCAAAAATTATAAAGGGGTTAATAATAAATGTTGGAGATTCATGAAGAGGTGGGGACTTTTTATCACCTCTGGTGGACACGAAAGAAAGTGAAGAAGTACTAGATAAGAATTAATTCTACTATGCAAAAGATCTTGGGGGAAGACCAGAATTATATTTGCTTAATAAGACTGATTGTGAAAATGTGGCTGAAAGAAGCTATACAATATTAATATGTTATATAGTTACAGCAGCAAGACTTGTATTTGCAAGAAACTGGAAAACAGAAGAGAACCCAAATATTTTAGAATGGATGGACAAAAATTGACACATCTAGTTAGAGAAAAAGATTTAAAGGAATTTGTGGAAACCTGGAAACCTTTTATTGAGTATATAAAGAAGTTGAGAGGGGATGTAGCTATTTCAGGATTCAATATGTAAATATCATTCACTTGCTTTGTAATGTGGGCAACGAACCTGAGTACAATGGTTAGGTGTTGATATAGTGAGGGATGAAAACAATGAAAGATGTAATCAACTGGAAAGGCCTTGCACTTTGTCCCACTGCCAGGAAAAAAACAGTGGAGGCCTAAGAAAGGGACCGGTGAGACCACACACCACCAGGTGAGTGACTGAGTCTGGAAATGAGGTCCTGCATGCCTGGCAGCCTAGACACAACCCAGTGCCACCAGGAGATTGGCCAAGGATGGAGAGACAAGGCCTAAAAGACCTGTGCAATCACTGGTAACAGGGAGGAAAGGCCAGGGGCTACAAATGGCCAGCACAATCACCAGCAGCCTGGAAGAAAGGCTGGAGCATACAAAAGACCAGTGTGATCGCTGGCTACAGGGAAGAAAAGCTGGGGCCTAGAAAAGGCCAGTGCGGTCACCTACACCAAGGAAGGAAGTTTGGGGCCTAGAGGAAGCCAGGGTGATCGTTGGCAGTCATGCAATCACCAGCAGCTGGGAAGGCTGTGGCCTGACAAAGGCAAGCAAGCCAAAGAAGGACCGATGCCCAGTTAATGTCCAGCACAGTTGGCAGCAGCCATGCGGATCAGGCAGATAAAGCCAATTGGGGAACAGAAAATAAGCACAGCCTAAGCTTTAAGTAAAGGAGGCCAATCCATGATCTAAAGGGTAAGTATGGATCCCCACTAAAAGGTGGGAGGGAGCAATGGGAGGGTGGAAAAGAAAACTATGGCGGGTTATAGACTGCCCATTTGGGGCAGTCTGCACCCGCCCCTTTCCCCAGTGTATCGGGGCCTCAGCAGCCAGAACGGCAGCCGCTGAGGCCCCGATCCGCCGCTTTTCAGGCTGCGGGGAAGCAGCAAAACGCCGCTTCCCCGCAGCCTGAAAAGGGGTGTCCCTGGGGCTTCAAGCCCCAAGGACACCCCGCGTCGGTGGGGAGAAGGAGAAAGGAGCCGCTTGGCCCCTTTCTCTTTTAGTCCGCTGGGCGCAGCCGTCTCAAGGCTGCGCCCAGCGGACTAAACCAGGAAGGAGCTCCGAAACGGAGCTCCTTCCGTCTCCGTGTTCAGGGCGCACTAAGTGCCCTGGTGCAGAGCAAGGACGTCACGTCCGTGCCGCCCCATCTAGAGGCGGCGCGGCCGTGACATCCTCACGGCGGCGGCCGTATGGAAGGGCCTCTGCCGTTTAGTGCATGACGAGCACGCACTAGGGTTAGGACGGTGCAGAAGCACCACCCTTTTGTAACCCTAGTGCATGCTCGTCATGCACTAAAGTGCCAGTTTGTAACCGGCCTTAGCAAAGGCTGCACCAACGAAGTATCCAGCAATGTCCCTGCCTTCAAAGAAAAGAGGCTGAATGAGGGTGCTTGACTTAATATACCCAAGCTCTGCCCACATCATGTGCCTAAGCTTGGCCCATTGAGCTATGTTTATTTTTAAAATAACTGGCCTCATTCCTGAAGGGTATCAAAAACATGCCCTCCGTCCATTGTCTCTGCCTTTTGTCCTGGTGTGAGAAGTTTGAGGAACAAAGAGCTAAATTTGTGAAAGGATGGGGGGATTAATGAAAAAGAAGGAGGGAAAGTCCTCCTCCTCTCTTTAATTATATGTTTAAAGTTAGGTGGTGCAGAGAAAGTGAGCTTGTTAGATACCTTACCATATAAACTGATGATACTACAGACTGAATTTGGGATCCATGACTTTGCACCAAAATAGTTTTGAAGACCACACCTCTTGAATTGGGAGTAGTGAGGCAGAAAGGATGAAATAATTCAGTTCTGTAGAGAAATATTTTGGATATACTCAGGGACTCAATGAATTCATATTAATAAATCTCCAGTCTTTATTTTTTTGAGTGATCTTTGCAGCTACCACTTATTTATGTACTTGGGGTGGATCAGTGATCTCTAACTGAAATACACAATTCCTTGTTAACCATTACTAGACAAGGCATTTGAAAAGTGGATGAGTAGTACATGTCAGTGGGGATGGAAACAACAGAGAGGTACAGATGAGTGACAAAATGGCCTGAACAGATAATAAAATACTTTGGAGCTGCTTTTCACAATCTGATAGTTCATAGACATGTTGGTCTCCCACGATTCCCAGGCAACAATCATGGTATGGGTTTGATAGTCCATGTGGGGGTAAAAAATTTTTTTAAGGAAAGTAACTTTAAAAGCACAAAAATTGGACTTTTGAGGGAGATACAACATTGGAAATGCAACATTAACTATTTTATAAAAGGTTCATTGTGGAAGCAAGAACAAGTTTCAACTCATATAGTTTTCTCCAGTAATGAAAATATATTCTGTCCTAAGATTAACACCACTGACCTTCATGTCTTTCCTGTAAACCCTATGAGCTGGCTCCAACCCTTTTTATCAATAAAGTGATTAACAATAACCAAATTCATTAAGGATGTCAGTTATTACTATTTATGGTAATTAATCCTTATTTTAATATCTGATATTTAACATTATCAAAATTAATTGTCAGAACTTCCATTCCAAGCTGTTTCTTTCTTGCAAAAGAAACAGAAACTTTCATCATAAACAGTGGAGATGGCTCCATTGTTAGTATGGTGGTGAATCCACTCTGGTTTTTAGTTTCAACATTAAAATAGTTATCCAAATAGCTGGATTTATTTTGCAAATGGGGTTCAGCACCTTGGATGGCATCCTTAAAATTCAGATTGGAAGCCAAAATGGATTCACTGTTTCATTCACATGAAAATCATTAACCACATTTATTTTTGAAATAAGGAACAGGTGGCAGGCTTATGGCACATTAAATGCGAAGGAAATTAACAATTCCCATATTTAACACTATTACCTCTGAAGCTGGGGCAGCAACAGGTTTGAGGCTACAGGGAGTGTGACATGTAGCCAGTCACAGTAAAACAAAATGAGTTGTAAATATTTCTGTGAATGAAATATGTTTGAAATGAATGGCACGTAGCAAAAGAAGCTGAAACCACCTACAAACAGCTCAGGTTTTTAGTAGATGTTACCACTGACGGACCTTGGTAAAAATAAGCAAGTGCCAAATGTGGCCGCTGGTTAATTATGACACATCTAAAAGACAGTCAGTTGCTGGCATTTGCAGATATTGCAGGATATGGCAAAAAGCCAGTAGAACCATTTCTGGCTGCTAAAAGCCATTTAGGAGGTTCAGAAGCTGCCAGCATAAGAGACTGTGTAAAGACAGCTGTGTGCATGATTACTACAAATATCTACATCAATTCATTCGGGTCAGTCAGCTAGACTATTTTGGGATGCAGTATCCTGGCTGAAGCTGAAACATTTTGGGGTCACATATTTAGTTTTGAACAATGTGAAGTGAAGTATCTGCAATTGTGAACTTGTGTTAGTCAGGCAGGCCTAATGAACTTAAATTTCCAAATATGACAATATTTTGAGTTGGCCTGAAGGGAAATATGGGCCTGGTCCAGATGGGTGTGATAGGTTGCCCTCATCACGTGCGAGGGGCAGTGCTTCTAGACGCCCCTTGCATGTGACGAGGGCGTCAAAATGGTGGTGCCCTGCAAATGGGAGCCACCATCATTATGCGTCCACATGTTGCGGTGCCATTGTGACATTGCGAGTGCGCCATTGGTACACTGTGGCATCATAATGGCACCGCAAGAAGAACCTACTTTTTGTGGGTTCTTTTTGGTTCGTGGGGAAGTCCTGCGGTCTGGAGGCTGTGGCTTCCCTGCGGACCAAAGCTGGACGCCGGGAGACTGTCCTTTTTGGACAGTCTGTCCCACGCCACAGATTCTAACTTCAGAAACCTACTGAATATCTTCAATTATTTATATATCTATATTAATATTGATGTTGATATCAATATATATCTCAGTTTAAATGTACATGTTTTGTTTCTCTGTATGTAATAGAAGAGAAAATGTTCAGATGCACACCTTCCACTTTTTGGAACTGAGACCTTCATTTCATAAGCTAACAACACTACATCAGACAGTGGACCATGGGGTGCCTGAAAGGGTTTTTCCAAAGCAGATTTGATGAGACAAACTCAAAGGTTGCATGAATGCATTGCCACTGATGGCCACTATTTTTAAATAGTACCATGTTGTAGATAAAGTGTTAAAGTACACATATATGTAGTCATATGAATGGGTTATGATCTGACAGACATTCCTTTCAGTATGGTTGCATATTAGCAGAATACTTTAATTTATTCACCTATCTCTTAAGGTAAGTTGATTAGCTTACTAATTAATACCGCAGTCCTTTAATAGTTATGTGGGAGACAAACTTCTTGACCTCTGTATGACTTACTTGTGAGTAGACAAATATAGAGTTGTACTCTCTCTGAATATATAGCCTCTCTCTCTCTCTCTCTCTCTGTGTGTGTGTGTGTGTGTGTGTGTGTGTGTGTGTGTGTACTGTGGGAAGAGAATGAAACTTCTAATCCCCTGTTTAAAAAACAAAACAAAAAACAAAAAAAATAATCTCTTGACAAGACCAAAAGAGAGAGAGAGAGACAGAGAGAGAGAGAGAGAGAGGAGGAGGAGGAAGAAGAAAAAGAAGAAGAAGAAGAAGAAGAAGAAGAAGAAGAAGAAGAAGAAGCACTCTTATCTCTAAGAAATATAATAAGTATGAGTTGTACATTTTATATAGTTTGTTCTAATGGACTGAATTAGCCTTTACATTCCCACAGAACTACTGACTACAACTATATATGTATTGATTTTATGTATAGGAAGTAAGGTTTAAATATAGACATAGACACATGAAAATAGCCTTCAGCCTTCACTATTTGTAGTTCCAAAGCTATTTGTAAAATTTTCACATTTGTCTATTCTGACAGTCTCTCTCTCTCTTTTTCTCCCCTTTTACTTTACAAAACAACTTTAAAAAATTCAACAAAAATTATATATTAAATTGTAAGAACCTGAGGCTGAAAACACTAAATTCTGAAAGAAAGGCCTGAGACAGATGGGCAAAAAGGAGTGGCAGGCCATGACCTCAGCAACTGCATGGTCCACTCCAAAAGCAGGCTGCCACCAGTGGCCCCAACCAGCATGACCAGGAGCCAGATTACTCCGGCTTGTTTTTGTTCCAGTCCAAAAGACTGGAGCACAGTGTCGAAGCATCATATAAACATCACGGTTCTGAAGTGGCTGAAAGGTGCTTTATTTTGCCCATCCGTTCCGGGCCAAAGATAAATACAGAAAATATCCCCATTAGGCCAATAGTTTTGAATGCTTTAACTACTGGAAGAATTTGACTCCTTGTTTATTCAACCATGTTTGTGGTTCTGCCTTAGGGTTACTGTTTTCCTCACTACTCTGGATAAACTCTCTATCTTCATCAGTTGTATGATAGGTAGGTACAAAATGATATTCGCCATGCTGGGAATAATCGGTGCATATGGTTGAGAATTTTGTTGTACATGAAAATTAACAAATACTTGTGATACCTTTAAAAATGGTGGAGAGACATAGCTGAAAAATAATAATAATCATAATTAAGGGCAAGCAGAACCGACAAATTAATCCACACGTATTTATGGCCATATTTAATATAAAACTGATTGGAGCCATGTTCAATATTCCCTCCAATTGCCTTTGAGAAGGCTTTCAAGCAATTTTATCAATTTTTAGCCCAATTGTAGCCTAATTGAATCAGTTGTTAGATGGTGAGCCAATACATAGGTGAATCTGATATATCCCATAGGTTTAATAGGTCTACTCCAGCTAGGACTAACTAAATGCATCTAACCATGTGATATAGGCCCATGACTGCCCCACTGTCCATGACCGTCCATCTGTTACTGGAAGTGATGGTGTATATTGCAGTCCTAAACAGTAGACATTGCTGTTACACCATCCATGAATTTATGCAAACTCCTTTTGCATAATAAGCAACAATAACCACATCCTGTGGCAGTCAATTCCAGAGTAACTCTGCCCTGTGTGAAGAAATATTTCATAAGAGCTTTCTTCAGCTCTCCATCATTTAGTTACAGTAGATAGCCATGAGATAAAAGTATCTAATTTTCCCCACACCATGAATAATTTCATTAATCTCTGTCATGTCCCCCCCTTTCCCCCCTTTTTGATGCTAAACAACCTCAAGCATTATAGATTTTCTTTCATGGGAGTTAATCCAGGGTCTTGATCAATTTGATTGCCATTTTTTTCACCTTTCCCAGCTGTATATCTTTTTTTAGGAGCAGTGACCAGAACCATACACTATTCCGCATGTGATTGCATCACTGATTTATAAATGGGAAGTATGATACTGGCAGTTCAGTTCCTTTTTAATTGAGCCTTACATAGATTTTTTTTTCAAAGAATGCATGAAGCTATCTGCCACAATCTTAATATCATATTCTTGGCCATTTACTATCAGTGTATATTTAAAACTGGGATTTTCTTTTGCCCAAGCACTCATAATTTTACATTTTCTTGAACCACATTGACTATTTTACCCTCTTACCCTGTTCTCTCTATTTTCCCATTTTTGTTCTTACCACATTAACATAGTGCCATAGCTACCACACTATTCAGCCCTATGACCAAGTTAAAAAGCACTATTGCTAATACAGATCTTTGAAGAACCCACTGCTCACATTCTCCATCAGCCATTCCAATCAGAGGAGGGAAATGTCTTTTGACGCTCATTCATTTACTTTATGGCATCATTGCAATAAAATGGCAGGGGTGCAAGAGGATATGAATTTTCACACACGAATGAAGGTAAAGCTGTCTTGCCAATGAGATGTTGAAATGCAGTGTTTTCTACAAGTCCTAGGAGTTTGTAGGATCTGTAGTCCAAAGAACTTTTTCTAAGCTCTAATTTTCTTTCTCTACCCTGCTCTTTTCAGCACATACACTCCACTGAACTGACTTATGGATTCTAGCTATTGCTGAACTGCAAGGCCCAGCAGTCCCTAGCTGGGGTAGCCAGTGTTGAAAAATGTGAGAGTTGCAGTCCAACAGCATCTGGAGCTTGGAAGCTGTGCACGGTCAGGCAGCACTGGTTAGTATTTGGATGGGAGACCACTGGGGAATAATACCAGGTGTTGTAGGCTAGCTTTCAGAGGAAGAAACTGGCAAAATCACCTTTCAGGATTCCTCCCCTAAGAAAACCCTAGGAAATTCATAGGCTCCCCATACATTCATGGGCTTCTTGAAGGTGCATGTATACACACACGCACACACACTTTGTTATTTCTGCAGCCCCTGTAATCAGATATCTGGCCCTGTAGCAAAGGGATTAGTCCTAGAGAGCACTGCTTGCATTTACAAGGAATCTTAGAGTTGGAAGGAACCGCCAAGGGTCATCCAATACAACCCTTTTCTGTCATGCGGGAATACACAGTATCCTAGAGTTTGAAGGGAACCCCAAGGGCCTTCCAGTCCAACCCCCTTTTGCCATTCAGGAATATGTAGAAAGCTAGAATTGGAAGACACCCACAATGACCATCCAGCCCAACCCCTTTGACTATGCAGGAATAGAAAGAATCCGAGAGTTGGAAGGGATGCCCAAAGGCAATCTGTGTGTGCTTCCTTGATCTGGATGTTGTTGGACTGTAGCTCCCAGCATTCCTCAGCATTGGCTACTCCAGCTAGGGACTGCTGGACCTTGTAGTCCAACAATAGCTAGACTCTGTAAGTCAGTTCAGTGCAGTGCATGTGCTGAAGAAAGCAGAGTGGAGAAAGAAAATTAGAGCTTGGAAAAAGTACTTTGGGTTGAATAGATGAGAGTTGCTGCATGGCAGGGAATTGGACTGGATGACCCTTGTGGTCTCTTCCAACTCTCCAATTCTGTGATTCTATGATTCTATGGACTACAGTTTCCATAATCTTCCTTTCAGCTATCAGATTGATCCCAGCTTCTTTTCTTTACTTTGTCTCTCTCAGAAACCAGATGTCACTCCCATCCTCTTTTGTGTGACATTTTCTGTTTGAGTTTGGACAAATGGGAATCTAGTCATTGCAAAAACAACATCTCATTGGCAAGACAGCTTTGTATGTGACTTGAGTGTGAAAATTAACACGTTCTTGTATTTATGGCAATGATGCCCTAAAACAATAAAACAATTTGGAACAATGAACTTCAAAATGAATTTCCCCATCCCTTTTACTTCATTTGAATTGAACCATGTGAAAATTCTCACACCTATGTGATCAGGTGGCAGATTTCTTAGCTCTGTAGGTAAAACAATTGAAGGGGCCGAGAAATCAGCAATTTGTGTCTTTAACGAACCATGACAAATAATCATCACATCACTAGTTATGCATATGTGCTCTTTGACATTACTTGCTGCCTTTTGAAAGAAACAAATATATTAATGAAAGGGTCCTACATGGATGTGGTAGTGCTCTTTCACTCACAATAGTTGCAGTCAGGGGATAAGAGAAGGAAGACATCACTCTGAGGAAGAAAGGCCCTTCTTAGGCCTAAAATTGCTCAGAAAGAAAAGAAGATAATATCCCCTTTACTTCCCCTGGAGAGTGTAATGTGCCTTCTGAACCTGAAAAAGGGATAAGAATTAGGAAATGTGCCCTCTTGTGTTCCATATGTTATGGCTGCATTTCTTGGGCCTCTAGAAATTGTCCAATTCTGCCTTACATGGATTGGTTATGAGCCTACAAAAACATCTAAGACAAAGTGAAACAATAGTTTTAATTTCAATATATATGTTCTTCCTCCTTTCCCTGTTTCCAGGGATTGCACCTAATGTTGATGTGTTCGGGATTGCTGCAGAATGCTCTAGAAGTGTAGAAATAGGGAGGGGGGGGGCTCAAAAATATAACAAAAAATTTGAAATGAATTGTTGAGTGTTGAGAACCCTTGATGATGAGAGTCCTGATGGGATGAGAATCTTTGTAGTTAAGGACTCATGCATAAAATTCTTTTTTAAATGCAAAAATGACATTTTTTATATCATCACATCTCACATATTTTAGGTCCTTATCCAAATTTTATGTATATGGTATGCTGATTCCTGCACAGAAAGTATTTGCAGTGTGAAAATACCACATACACATTTTTCACAGAAAAAAACCAAACTGCCAATACTCTTCAACAACTCTGCAGTTTTTTTTCAAGATTTCATCAAAGCATGAGCAAAATTGTAGAATCACTTGTTGCTTTCTCCAAGAAATAAATTAATAAAGAAATACATCCATAGGCTAGCAGATAGTAGCACAAAGGACACAAGTCAGGAAAGTTGAGCTTGTCTTCTAATTCCATCATTTCATTGGACAGACAATTGCAAAATCTCAATAAAAGTGTCATTGCACTGAGGCTTGAATTTACTTCCATTTTTTTTCTAGCATTTGAGGGTAATCATGGCTATCTTCTCAAATCAAGACAAGCATAGATAAAACTCAACTAAAACTAATACTTAATTTAACTTAAATTTATGTTTTTAATTGTCATCCACTCAGCTATTGCATAAGGTTATGACAATATTGATTTCCCATGCCCATTTCTACGGCCGTCTCCTGTTATTCTTTAGGGCATTCAGAAATATTTCTGACTAGATGAAATCTGATGAGCTATTCTGAAGAATATAAAAAGAAGTCCCAATTCTGTCATTCATACGCTTTTTATGATAGTCCTTTACCATACACTTAAGAGAAACTGTGGTATTGTCTATTTCTTAAAATAATATCTTTAGATTGTCTTTAACAATACCCTTTTTAAAATTCATTGACATCATCCCACAACAGTTACAAAATCTTTGATTTCAGCCTTCAGTAGAGCAGTTATTTATTATTGTAATATTTGACTGATGATTCCCTCCTTTTTATCAGCCTTTCTAAGACTCCAGGCTATACAAAAATACTGCTACTTGAAATTAGAGTAGGACATGATTAAATCAGAACAAGATTAAGTCTCAGTGGTATGGCTTTGTCTGATCTCCATGACTACCTATCAAATGTCATACTGACATTAAACTTTAACTGCAAAGCTCTCTAGTAACTCTGTTTTTACCTTGATGATGGACAAAAAGTAAAGTGTCAGTACAGGCTCAGCAGTAACTGGATCAATTCTCAAGGCCTTATCCCAATTCAGGCATCAGTCAAACCATAATCTGAGTTTATCAAGATGAAAAAAAACAATCACTTATGTTATTATGGGCCCTTTCATACTACAAAATTGTAGTGATCATTCCATTTTAGCTGCCATGATTACATCCTATAAAATCCTGGGATTTGCTGCTTAGGGAGAGTTATTTAGGGATGAGAATTCTAGTACCTCATCCAAATGCAAATCCCAGGATTCCATGATGGAAACATAGCAATTGAAAACAAATCATAGTGTTCTAATTTTATAGAGTCTATACACTCACTTTTAAGCACTCAGAGGTATTTGGCAACTACCATCCTGTTGCTAACATCTCATTTGGGGGGCAAGATGCTTGAGCATGTGATGTCTGGGCAACTTCAGACATTCTTATCTGGATTATAAAATAATTTTATAATTGTCTGGAGCCATTTTAGTCTGGTTTCAGGATCGGATAGGACAATGAAACAGCCTTAATTGCTTTTACTGATGAGCTACTTTGGGGAAAGACATGATAGTGATACCTTGTTGTTCTCCCTGGATCTCTCAGTGACTTTTGATGCCATTGACCATGCTTTCTTACTGGACCAGCTCTGGCAGATGGGAGTAGGAGGCACTGTTCTATAGTATTTTGGCTCCTACTTGAAGGGCCAATTCCAGATAGTAGCACTGAGCAATCGCTGTTCATGGCAATTAAGCTATGTGGTGATACAGGGTTCCATCTTATCCCCCTTGCTGTTGAACATCTACATGAAGCTGCTAGGAGAGGTCATATACAGGGGGCAGGAGATGGAGCTTGGTGTCATCAATATGCTGATAAGCACTCGGCTCTTTTTCACTGGAGTCAGCCAGGGTTGTGAAGATGCTAAACCATCACCTGGATGCTGTAATGGGCTGGATTAGGGCAAATAAACTGAAGCTGATTCCCAGTCAGATAGACGTTCTGTGGACTGGTGATTCACAGGTCTGGAAATCCTGTTCTGGATGGGGTTGCCATTCTATGTACCTTGAAAAAGCAGGTACATAGCTTGGGAGTGCTCCAAATCCATGCCTGTCACTGGAGGACCAAGTGTACTCTATGGTTCAGAGAGCCTGGCACAGGCTTTGACTGGTGTCCTTGCTACAGCCTGGACAAAGATAATATGTCCACAGTAGTCCTCACAATTGGCAACCTCACAATTAGACTACTGTAATGCACTTTAAAAGCCAGCTTGATAGTAGTAGTATAAGGACTATGGAGACCAGGGTCTGAAACACCACTTGGCCCTGGAACCTGAGTGGGTGATTGACCTTGGACAAGTCACTCTCTCTCTCAGGGGCTGAACACATCGCCCCTTTCAGCACCGGATCTGGACCACAGAAACTACATGCCATGGCCAAGACCTGGCCTTTCCATGACAGAAAGGGTGCCATAGCTGCTGGTGCCATGACTTTTTGGTGCTCCTTTGGCCCTGTGTCATCTAGATGTAGTGTCAGAAGAGCTCTGTGACACCACCTGCTATGCAGTGGGGCACATGGCATGATACCGGCTTGTGGTTGGAGTTGGAGCATGCATTGTGCAGATGCCATGCCCCACTCTGCCCGATGCCAGCCTTTATCACTGGTCTGTCGAGGCTGTCAGCCTCAGGGGGAGGCAAAGGGGGGGGGGACCCTTCTGAATAAATCTTGCCAAAACCATGATAGGTTCACCTCAAGGTTGCCATAAGTTGGAAATGATTTGAAGGCACACAACAACAACAACAACAACAACAACAACAACAACGCACTTTATATGGGGCTGCCACTGAAGAAGATTCAGAAGGTGCAATTTGATGTCTTGAGTGAGAGGCAGGATTATTTTTCCCTTGGGAATACTGATAATTAGGTCAAGAGGATGGGGGTAAGTAGGAGTCAGAATTAAATGTTTGCAATATGATTCACATTTGAGGTCTTATTTGCTGGATATCACCTGAAAACATAGCTATAGGAGCTCTTTTATCATGCTGAAGTTTGTTGGACAGCAGTGCTTCTCAACCTGTCTTATATGGAGACTGACAATTTGCTTTTCCCAAATGTGACAGGGACTGGGACTATATTTGTACCATATTTGTACCATATTTGATTAGAATTGTTTCATTCCTAGAAATTGGCTGCAGACTAGAAGCCAGTGTCTCACAGACAAGCACTAGTCCAGGGACTCCACTTGGAGTAGCACTACAGTGTCACCTCAAGCCTCACTCTTCATCATTTTTCCAAACTACTAATTCTGCTACACTCACCACTTGGGATTTCATGCTTTCTTAACTTGATGATTATAGGATAGTGTGTAGGGACTTTTTGTTTGTTTTGTTTGCTTGCTATATTATTTTAAGAACGTCTCTAATTATCCCACAAAACTTTGGCCTTTTGCATTCTACATTCCATTTCAAAGCTATGATCCCCCCCCTTTTCTGTCTACTTTTAAAACATTTTAAGTAGATGATTTATAGTCTAAGCACTGTGTAAATTAGTCAATGTAAATCAATCAACAAGCCTTTGAAGTTATGGAGTGCCATGCATAGCATACCATGTGTTTGGAACCTCATATTAAATATATTCATGAGGACATCTGTGTATTGCTGAAGAGCAACTGCTAGATTTTACGCACAAGTGGCTTGGTGCTATTTCTTGCAGAAAAACATCAAATAAAATTGTCACCAAGCTAAACCTAAAGTTGAGATTTTGAGTTCAATTTGAGGGCTTTTCTTTGAGATGAAGCAATTTGGTAAGTCTCCTGAAAGCTTCCAGTATGTGTGTGTGTTGTGTCTGCCTATCCAATTTGACTGGAGGCAATATTTTCAGACATATTTAAAGGTTTCTACTTATATAAAACATCTAAGGAAGGTCAAGAAAGACAAGATGATAAGTTGAGATGCAGTCTGTATGTCAAGATCATGTTTGGAATATTGAAAAAAAAATTGATATATTCATAAACCTGAATTCTCTGCATATAATATGGAGAAGTCAGTTCCATGAACATCTCAGTACAGCTCATGTCATACAAAAGAAGTCACAATAGGGTTAATGTATTGCTAAATAAGAAGTAATGTGACATAAAACCAGTAGTTTGCTTACTTAAAAAGCAAGTAAGAAAAGGAATGTGTAACCACCAACCAGCTACAATAACCTGGTTCCTTACTTCCTTGATGTAATGTTTCAATTCCCTCTAAAATTCCAGGTAAGCATGTCAGTGTAGTGATGTGGATCAGCTCTGAAGTATCTTAAAGCTACATCACCACAGCCTTCAATAGTTCCACTGTGTTTTCTTCAAGGACAATACTGAAGGAAATTCAAACACAGAAGAGAGGGGAAATTAATGACTGTGGTGAAATGTATCTTTTATATGAAGTTGTTATTTCAAAGAAGAGTAGTGATCTTTTGCTTATTGAGTAGCAGTCCCATAGAGATCTTTGAAACACAGGACAAAGGCAAGCCATAATATTCTGCAGTCAGTGGGAAGACAATAAGGAGAAAAAGGCATCTGGGGCTTGTGAAACTTTCAACTTGTTTAATTCATTTCTTTGTAATATTCCAGACTAGAGATACAAAGCAATCCATCCCCACTTTTTGCTTCTGCTCTGTAATATATACTGCAAGTATTTTGAGAAATAGAATCATTCACTATACTTTCTTGTTTGCCTCCTTTCATTTATTTATTCTGAATAATAATTAAAATTAATTATAGTTCTATTTCCTACCTGAAAGGAATGAACCATAAAAGTGATGTCCAAAATAAAAAATAAAATCAAAAGAGAAAAAGAGAGGGGGATAAAAAAACTTTGTTTTAAAACAGACTAAACCACTTTTAAAATTCAAGGTCTTGACAGAATAGCATAGTTTTGACTGCTTGGTTGGGAGATCAATATGGATGAAGCCATCTTGATTTCCTTTGGGAGAGAGTTCCACTATTGGAATGCTGCTATAGAAAAAGGCATGGTTTGTGTGTTAAGCAGTTTAACCTGTCTCTAATCTCTCCTATTGCTGCATATGGATCTTTCATGGAGTGCAGGGAACTCGGGAAAGAGCAGAAACCTGACACACATATAGTGCCCAGTATAGTAGTCCCTCAGTAAGATACTGCTGCATCTTGATTTCTCCCTTCTCCGAACTGAGATAGGTCATCTGAAGGACTGATCGGACAGTGTAATTGGGAACAGAAGAGAAAAGATACAACTTGGTGTCATTCAAAAACAAAAGAACAAGTGCATTGCCCACAAGGTTCCAGCCACAACAGGGCATGATTACTGAAAGTTGATAGCTTGCAGCACACTCTTGACACCTTTGGCAAAAAAAGATGGGACTAGCAGAATACAATGAGGACTTACTTCAAAGTAAACATGTCAAGGCTTGCACTATAATGTCCTAGTATGATATACACAGATTGTCTCTGTTCACACAGTCAGAGGCAGAAGAGACAAAAGCAGAAACCAATTTAACAGTGGAAAGGTCAACAAACACTGCTTGATATGTCACCCTCAAGATGCCCCATCACACACACGATAGTCAGAAATAAGTTGCTTTGTTGTTCCTTTTCTGTACTGATGATTTGTAGTGAAAATTAAGAATATGCCATGACCTCTCATTTTTCTTTTGCTCCAATAAGCACAGATGTTGCTGTCACAAAGAGCAAAAAGCATTTGACACATACATCTGTGTGTTTTCATCCATATGTGTCAAGTATACCTGAGGCAGTGTGCCCATGGGTATGGTATTCAAATGGGGACATCTTTCAGAAGTCATGACAAGCTTTTGCTATGGGGTCTCCTTTTTGGGGTCAGGATTAAGTCATTTTAGCTTTTTTCTTTTTCTTTGACTAAACTTCATTTAAGCTATAACAAGGTTTGTACTTGTACTAGTGGGACCTGCAACATAACATGTGAAGCATGTTGCTCAATACTCCATTCCATTCCTGGCAGGGATTTAAACATTCACTTATTTCATTGTCATACACATGGATTAATAATTTCATATTTTTCTCTGGTCAAGATTGAAGGTGTCTGAATATATTTTCCATGATTTTTCACAATCTAAGACACTTTTGCACCAACATTTTGGCATAAATTTTGTATCATAATGTTAATGGATGCAGTTGATGCAGTTGATATGGAAGAACATAACCTATGCTATGTAGGTTTTATTTTTTCACTTAAAAATTCACAAAAATGTCCCAATGTAAAAAATATCACACCAGTTGTCATTTGTTTTGATAGAGTCTCTCAGGTTGTAAATATAGGCGGGTTATACACCGCCAGTTGGGACGTCCGGAGGACGTCCCATTTTAAAAAAGGGGCATCTCTTCTAGACACCCCTGTCCCTAGTATGGACTCTGTCCGTACAATATGGCGCCGGCCCTTCTACATGGCCTGCGCCATACTGACGTATCGGACGCTGAGCGTCCTAACGTCATGCGGCGCTAATGACGTCACGAATGCGCCCTTGGTGCTTCGCGACGTCATCAGTGCGCCGCGGAAAGAAGCTCCGAAATGGAGCTTCTTTTTTGCTCTGCGCGGGAGCCGCACGGTTTGGCTGCTGCGGCTCCCGCGCGGAGCAAATGGTGCCGGCGGGAGACCGCCGCAAAGCGGCGGTTTGTATTCCGCCATAGTGTTCTTTATTAAGAATGAAAATATTTGCAATAACTCTCTCCATAGCCAACCAGCATAATGTGGCTATAAATCATGCTTAGTTCTCATTTAACTTTGGGGGCTATATTTCTTCTTAATAAAGTCCCCGCCCCCCCAAAAACAAAAACATTTTCATATTTCCAGAAATGTTTAGTTTTCTCCAATTCTCTCTTGTCATTCTGTGTGGTGGTTGTACTTCCTCTGAAGATATAGAAACATAGAATCATTGATTCATAGAGTTGGAAGAGACCGCAAGGGCCATCCAGTCCAACCCTCTTCTGCTATGCAGGAAATCCAAATCAAAGCATCCCGACAGATGGCCATCCAGCCTCTGCTTAAAGACCTCTAAGGAAGGAGACTCCATTACACTCTGAGGGAGTGTGCTCCACTGTCAAACAGCCCTTACTGACAGGAAGTTCCTCCTAATGTTCAGGTGGAATCTCTTTTCCTGTAGCTTGTATCCATTGTTCCGGGTCCTGTTCTCTGGAGCAGCAGAAAACAAGCTTGCTCCCTCCCCAATATGACATCCTTTCAAATATTTAAACAGGGCTATCATATCACCTCTTAACCTTCTTTTCTCCAGGCTAAACATCCCCAGCTCCCTAAGTTGTTCCTCATAGGGCATGGTTTCCAGACCCTTCACCACTTTAGTCGCCCTCCTTTGGACACGCTCCAGTTTCTCCACATCCTTTTTGGAATGTGGTGCCCAGAAATGGCCACAATATTCGAGATGGGGCCTGACCAAAAGGAGATTATAGTGGCACTATTACTTCTCTTGATCTAGACACTATACTTTTATTGATGTAGCCTAAAATTGCATTGGCCTTTTTAACTGCCACATCACACTGTTGACTCATGTTCAACTTGTGGTCTACTTGGATTCCCAGATCCCTTTCACATGTTGTCTCATTCAACCAGGTGTCCCCCATCCTATATCTGTGCATTTTATTTTTCCACCCTAAGTGCTGTACCTTACATTTCTCCGTGTTGAATTTAATTTTGTTAGCTTTGGCCCAGCTTTCTAGTCTATTCAGGTCATTTTGAATTTAGATCCTGTCCCTTGGGGTGTTAGCTATTCCTCCTAATTTGGTGTCATCTGCAAATTTGATAAGTATGCTCCCAATTCTGTCATCCAAGTCATTGATAAAGATGTTGAATATCACTAGGCCCGGGACAGAACCCTGTGGGACCCTACTGGTCACTTCTCTCCAGGATGAAAAGGAGCCATTGTTGAGTACCCTTTGGCTTCGGCAGAAGCCTGGCTTGCATATGGGGTGCATACTGTGCAATGACGAGGAAATGCAATAAGATCATCCTTTTTAAAGTTACATCCTGCTTGTATCATGGGAGCAAAGATAATGCACTAATCTCCATAGTTGCTCAAGGCCCAGCAGATATCAATGACTTATGAAGATATTTTTTAAAACAAAACTTAGTAGATAAGTCAAATGGGAAGGTCTGAGGGAGTGTGCAAGGCACTAAAGTATTGTCCTGCTATATTCTGATAGCCAGAAGAAAAATTATGTAGGCATCTTCAAGGACCTCTCAGGGGTTCCAAGAAAGCCCTACTGGATGACATTGTTATATGACTAACAGAATATAGCAGTACAATCTTTTGCTGCTCCTCAGAAGGAAACATAGTACAACAGTGAGTCAAGGGGTGGAGGGAAGAGATGTAATATTACCTCTCCTTGTAAATGATCTCAGGATTGGACTTCCCATTGACACTGGGATTTCTGCAAGGATCTCTTCATTAATCTCTTGTTTTTCCATTTCCCCCTGCATATTCATTACATCCCTACACAGCAAATGAGTGCAATAGCATCCTTGTGTCCCAGAAGGTGTAGAGGAGCATACAGTAGGAAACCATTCATATATTTTAAACGGAGCATGTAGCAAGCCCCATTGCATCCTGAGCTTCTGAGATAAAACAGGATAAAATATGTAGGTTACTTTGGTAAGGTTAAAAAACAAAAGTTATTTCATTGTTGCAAAGAAATCAGTCTAAAATAGGAAAGTAGATAGTCGAAAGAAATTTTACCTATACTTAGTACAAGAGTCCCTAAAGCTGACTCTCATGAATAGATGTAAGCGTAATCCTGAGGCAGAGCAACCTCACGGATGCTACCCTCTCAGAGAGAGGATGTATGTGTGGAGGGTTGTAAAACATTAATACTTACTTTTAAGTGAGAAAAATTGGGAGGAAGTGACCTCTTCATATAGAAAGTAGTAACAAGAGGGCAAAAATATGAAGTTCCCTCTCTACACCTAATTACTAAAGAAACATGTGTTCACTTCACTTCCAACACATACTACCTCTGATACTGGAACTATCATCTTTTAGATATAGTTATAAACAATGATCTCAATCTTCCATCCCTCTGTGTAGTATAAATATCTGCATACAGACTAAGTTAAACTGACCATACACCCCCCTCCCTGGAAAAAAAATCTTACTGAAAAGCCTGCGCAGACACCCACATGACTATTCCATGCTTTACATCAGGCAGGCAAACTCAGCCTCCTAGCCAGACAAAAATGATTGCATTGCCACTGAGATGTGCCAGGGTCATCCAGGTGTCTCACTCATTGCTAATGTGATCATTTTGCATCTGGAAATAGGGAGTTAACTAGGTACTTCTCTGATCCTCCCTGCTCACTGTAAGCATTGAATGGTGATGTGGATCAGTGTCAAGCCTTTTCAGAAAGTTGGAGGGGAGGTTAGGTGCTGCAAAAGGAGAAAGAGAATACCAACTCTTGCATCATCTAAAAAAGTAACTAGACACATGTAAGGGAAACATACGCATGTGGATGTCCCTAACAGAATCCTGGCTTTAACACTGAATACCATCCGACCTCTGTATCCACATACTTGTCATCCACAGATTTGAGCATCCATGGATGGCAAGCCCACATGAAAGGCGGCAGAGGAGGTGGAGGAGGAGGGAAGAAGAGGGGCAGCAGCAGTGATGGAGGGGTAAGAAGAGGAGGAGAAAGAGCAGGAAGGAAGAGGAAGAGTGGCAGTAGCCATGGTAGAGGAATAAGAGGAGGAGGATGAGTGAGAAAGACATGGGAGAAGGAAGAGCTGCAGGTAAGAGGAGGAGAAGAAGGCAGGGAAAAGCAAGGGGACGAGGAGGAGGAAGGAAGAGAAAAAGGGAAAGGAAAAAGAAGAAGAGCAATGGCAGCAGGGCAAGTGAGAGGTGGAAGAGAAAAAGGAGGAGGGAGGAAGAAGAAGAGTGAAGGAAGGGGTGGGAAGGAGGAGGAGGAGGAGGGAAGAAAGAGGAGGAGGGAGGCGGAAGAAGAAGAAGAAGAAGAAGAAGAAGAAGAAGAAGAAGCAGCCCAGAGGTGGCAGTAGCAGGGGAGGAGAGGAGGAAAAAGAGGAGCAGGAGGAGCAGGTGGGGAAGAAGAAGAGAAGGAAGAGACAGCCCTCCACTGTGGTGAGAGTGGCAAGGCAGGCTTTGGGGGTATGGGACGGCAAAGTCCCATTCTCTCCCGTGGTGACAGAGCTACATAGCTGTACCACCATTGAGGACAATGTGGCCTGAGTATCCATGAATTTTGATGTCTGCAGGGGAATCTGGAAGGGATCCCCTGTTGATACCGCAGGCCCACTGTATATCCACCATGATAGTAGCCATTATTAAACTTATACTCTTTCAATATATTGTTTTTACCTGGTGGGGATTTAAAATATATACCTACAGCAGAGATACTGCTAATGTAGCAGAAGAGAGAATGTGCAGTATCTGAAAACTGGGATGTGCTTTAGGAAACAGTGTAAATTTGATGCATTGTGCCTGGATGCAACAAATCCATTTTGTTCTGCTCTGCCTGCTATGCACCAAGCTGTGCATAAAATTTCCAGCTATTGGCTGATCAAAGGATCCATGAATCGGTTCCTCATACGTGTACTACTCTTCACCACCACTAAAGCTATATTATCAGGAACCATGAGGCATTATGTTCAAATATTTGTTTTTACCTGCTGAGAGAGAAAAAATTCTTTTAAAGATATAGTAATGAAAAGATGTGTTTGTTTACAGAAAATGTGTACAACCTGTATCTGAATATGGGTGCTTGCATTTACTTAAACTTATACCAACGAAATGACCAGTGCCGTGAAGTTAGCCAATTTATTTCCTTCTAACTGCTAATATGTTTCATTTCAATGCATGAAACACCAGTTTCCACATTTTTAAAACATTTTCCACACCATAGTCAAAAAGAAAAAAATAACTTTGTTGTACTACCAGCACACCATTAATAATCACTTTCAATACAGTTGGCAGTATTGACTAAGAATGGTATAGAGTTATTGATCATATATATTGAAGCATAAGATGTACATTCATCTGGTTTATTTTAAAACTTCCAAATGATCAGTTATGATGTTAAGTGCAGGAAGGTTGTGTGCTCCATAATCAATATTTTAATAATAAACTCAAACCATGAAAGCACTTGCTTCATTTACAGCAAATGGCATCTCATTAATTCTCCCTTCTACCACCACTCCACACAAACCTTGGAGAAGATGTTTTACAACCCAATACATGGCAGAGTTAAGAGAAAACTAAAATAAATCATAATAGTAAAATGGTGTCTGAATGTGTTTCGATCTCTTTTTGGATGGCCCTTGTGGTCTCTTCCAACTCTATGATTCCATGATTCACTGTCATAGCTCCAGCATCATGAAATGTCATGTGCATACTAAGAGGAACCCAGTTCTGTATGTATAGTCATAGTGATGAGTGCTGTGAAACACATACAGGAATGGACACACTGTGACTATTTGTTGGAATAAAAAGTTGCCCACAATGATTTTAGAGAGGACTGCAGGGAAGCAGGTATCTGTTAATCCACATGCTGATTGATATGAAAGCCCCCCACCCCAGAGCTCACCTGAAAACAATGCATAACAGATATGTGATTCCCAACTTGATGTGAGCCACTATGCAGTTCCTCTCCCATTTGGGAGTTTCCAAGATGGGCATGTCCCCGAAGTCCCCAGAGCCTAAGGGATCTCAAGATGATCTCTGGAAGCAATTTTGTCCTCACCAGAGCTGAATCCCAGAGCCCCATGCCAAACTAGCCCACATCATAGCAAACATGCATTAGAGGAAACGGATAACATCTGAAAGCAAAAACAAGCCAAAAACAGAGCCGAAGGAAGAAAGGTAGAAAGACAACCACAAAAGAAGGCAAGTGGCCAAAGGAATAGAGTTTAAGTTCCTCAGGTGGATCAGACAAAAACCTTCTTAATCTATATTTATACAGAGAGACTGCCCTGTCAGAGCCCTGCAGAGATTGTGAGGGCTTCTGCTAAGGTGAAGCAACCCATCCAGGAAGCTCTCCATGCTCCTCAGCAGAATGTCAAACAAGCCCAAAGTAAGTGTGTGGGGACCCTTGCCTGTCAGGGGTATGCATTTTGTTTATATAATGGATTAACTGGGTCACTGGAGTAGGCCAGCATGGTGTAGTGATTTGAGAGTTGTATTATGAATTTGGAGACAAGAGATTAGATCCTCACTTGGCTACAGAAAATGACTAGGTGACATTTGGGCAAGTCACAGTCTCTCAGCCTTAGAGGAAGGCAAGGGGGCGGGGACCTCTGAACAAATCTTACCAAGGAACTCTCATGATAGGTTCACTTTAGGGTCTCCATAAATTGGAAAAGATTTGAAGGCAAACAGCAATAAAATCTCTATTCCCCCAGGTGGGATACACTAGGCTCCTCAGGATTGCAAGTTGGGAAAACAAAGTAACTGAAAATGGGACTTTTACTCCCTCACCATATCTTTCTCTTTACACACACACACATTCCCACTTTCAGTTTACAAAATGCTGCCAATCAACTGAGGAAGAAAAGACATTAGCACATACCAGGCAACAAGAATTGTCACTGTCATTCAATCACTCATATACTCATACATTGCTAATACATTATTTTATATGCATACAACACACACACCACTTTTTTTTCCCCTGCAGTAACCTGGAAGGACATGGTCTTGACTTAAATTCAGTTATAGAGGTGTCTGCGGCTCTCTAGCTACGAACCTTGCAAGACACTTGACATTCTAATTATAAAACTGTAATTCTACTTTAACTTTCACCGTAAATTTCTGCAGAACCCTGGAGTTTGTAGTTTTGTGAAGCACTAGAGCTCTCTGGCTATTCTAAACATGCCTATTTCATCTACAAATTTCAGGATTCTGTATGATGGAATCATAACGGTTAAAGTGGAATCAGAGTGCCATAATTATGTAGTATGAAAAGGCCCAGTGTTCAGACTTTCTGTTGGGCCCAGTTTCTCTTATCCTGGGAGACCTGACTCCAACTACAAAGGTTTCTCCCAAAATAACTGAAACCCAAGAAGGTGGGGTATTCTGTAGGGGATATTAGTTTGGCTGCCTTAACTTTGGAGGAACCATGTTTATGCTGGTACATGTATCTCTATCATTCTCTCTTGGTGTGTGTGTTTGCGTCTGTGTCATATTTTATATTTTATACATATGTGTGTGTAATTATTAGAGATTACTGTGTAAGTAGGCCAGCACAGGGAATGAAGGCAGGACTCAGTGGAGAAAAAACAAATCAGCACAGCAACTTTGGAGGTAAAAAGGCACTGGAGCAATAAGCTATATGGAATCAGCAGCTATAGTATGTCTTCACTGAGGGTGGAAAGAATATTTGAAAATATTCCAGAAGTTGATCAGATTTCTAGGTTGCTAGAAACTCTGACAAGAATAGTAGATGGGTGATAAATCATCTTATCTTGTAATATCTTTTTTTATATCCCATCTTTCTTCCTGCAAATGACCCAGGTGGCTTATATCCAGTCTTCACAGTTAGGCCTTTTCTGAATGAGGTTGGGGATGGACTATTCTGGAAAAAAGGCTTGTGGAGTTTTGTTTTGATTTTAAAGCATTTTCTGCACATACACACAAAAACACACACACACAAAATAACATTTTACATAAATTTAACACATCAATGTAATTTTCTGCACAATGAAACAATATTCTCTATTGTTGTGATCCTGCACAACAAAATTGTGTTTTCTGCTCAGAAAATATTTCTATGAAGCAACAACAACAAGTTTCTTAAACAGAAAACAGTATTTTCTGCAAAGGGAAAGAAACATTTCCAGTGCAAAAAAAATTTTGTGTGTGCAAAAACTGCATTTTTATGATGATGATGATGAATGGGGAGTCATGAACAATTTGCACACTTTCACAAAAGCTCTACAACCTGTTGAATACCTGCAACTCTGTCAGGAAATGAAAAGAGCTCAAGGGAATGGGATAAACAAAATACTAAGTATCAAGGGAGATACAGCAGGGGAAAATTAGGAAGGGAAATGGTGTTGGGTAAGGTTTTGGAGAATATATTAAGCACTGAGTGAGGACAGGAGTCCTTTTTAATACATGCAAAATTTTTGTATAGTTATGTACATCCCTATGAATTTGAGTTAATAGAATTGTTTTTTCAAAGATGAATTATGGAGTAAAAATTCTAATCTGAAATCTGAGAACCAGCATGGTGCAGTGGTTTGAATATTCAACTACGACTCTGAAGAATGGTGCTTGAATCTTTGCTCAGCCATGAAAACCCAGTGGATGACCTTGGGCAAATCATATGCCCTCAGCCTCAGAGGAAGGCAAAAGCAAACTCCATCTGAACAAATCTTCCTAAAAATAACATCATCATCATCAACAACAACAATCTATGACAGGTTCACCTTAGGGTCTCTATAAGTCACAAATTACTTGAAAGCACTGAGGAACAACCACAACAGCAAATCTGAAATATATTTCAGATTCAGGGCATGTCTACATGGGCCAATTAAATCAATTTCCCCCTGCCCTCACTGCAGCCTGTCTGCATGATGCAGGGCCAAATCCCTGATTCAAGTGCTGACTGCCTTCCCGAGGAGAAGGCCACTTCTGCTCTGAATCCACTCTATACCTGCCTAAATCATATATATATATTTTAAAAACCCATCAGTTTTTGCTGCAGATTTTGTAGGAAAATCTGGAGCATTTTATACTGATACAGAGTAGTCCAACTGCCACACTTGTTGCCACCACTAGAGCAAGTCACTCCCTCTCTGACCACAATTAGATGCCCAGCAATGTGCTCAATGCTGGGCATCTCATTTCTGACTACAGAGGGAGCAACTTGCTCCAGCAGTGGTAGAGCAGCAGCAGAGCAGGATATGTGTGCAAATAGCTGCCTAGCATTGCTATGGAGTGCAGAGGTGATGGGGGGAATCTTGGGCAGATTTGGAGCCATAATACTCCAGGAGTCCAGAGTATTCTGGCCAGTGTAGGCAAGCCCTCAGAACAGACATATACATCTTTATATGGTTCTTTCTCTTCCCCTCCTTCTCTCCCTCTCCTCCTTTCTTTCCACTTCCTTACTCCTCTGAGTTATTATGTTTATACTTAATACTGTACAGTAATATATTGCCTTTTGGTTTTTGACTGGCCATGGGCATGCTCATTTTGCCACATTACACTTTAAAAAATCTTATTATCTCCACCAATTTATAAAGCAAATTATGAATTTGTTAAAGCTCTAATGAAACAACAAGAACAACGCAGGCGCACCTCTATATTATTGGCCATGAACAAATAGCAAAAACTTTTCATACACCTTTAACCAAGAGTAATAATGTGATGGCATTTTATAGTTTACAACGCTTCAGAAAAACTTTGGCAGAGAACCTCTAGTTTTATAGCATTCTTTAAATACCTTTGAGCTAGAATGACTGGCCTTTGCCACAGTATTCCCTTGTTAAATATTATTCTGACCAACTTGCCAATTAGTGTTTGATATCAGTTTCCCAGAATTCATTGTGGACCTGTCTGTTATGTTTCTTCTCCTTAGCACAATAACTATTTTGATTTATATTTCCAGATTTTTAACTATGTCTCATGAATAGCTCTCCATTTGATATTTCTTAATAAAATATCGTATATAGTTCAGCAGCCTTTGAAGTAATTCCAATAAAGCAAAAATAAAGTCCTCTCTATTCTCTGTTTCTCTTTCTCTCTGCCAATTTTCTTTTAAAAGGTGAGTGATGCTCTCTATGTCCTGGTACATACGGACAGGAAGTGCTGTAACCGGGCCAATTCTAGGGTTTGGCAGCAATCGCATGCTCCCAAACCCTAGTGTGCAGCGGCGGCACCATCATGGCAGACTCCAGTTCACATGGGGGGCACCATAATGGTGCAGCATCTGCACGTCGCAGATATTAAGTGACATCATGGCGGTGCCCTTTCCTGTTTATAGCACTGCCAAAAAGAAGCCGCTCTAGGCAGTTTCTTTTTGGTGGCGCATCGGTGCTGCAGCATGTGGCAGCACCGACTCAGGGCAAAGATGGGCAGTGCAGAGCTGACCGTCTGTTGAGCCCCTTATTTTACTTTTCTAAGTGAGGTGCTGAATGGCAGGGAATCTGATGTAACTGTAAACAGTGTGTGTGTGTGTATGTGCATGCGCACAGACGTGCCTTCAAGTTACATGGAAACCTATGACCACACCATGAATTTCATAGGATTTTCTTAAGCAAGGAATACTCAGAGGTGGTTTTGTCAGGTCCTTTCTCTGAAATATATGGCTGAAACAGATGTGGTCAGGCTGTGTGCATTTGGCCCACCTTGAAAATGCTGTGTGCATTTGGCCCACCTTGAAAATGTGTGGACAGTGGGAGTTTGACCCACATCTTGAAAATGCAGGTTCCAGCCACTTTTTCCTGCCTGTCTGTTCTGTCCTATAGTCCACAGCACCTTCTGTTCATTGATGGTCTCCCATCCAAGTGTTACCCATTATTGATCCTGCTTAGATTCTAAGATTAGATAGATCTGGTGCCTTTAGGGTATTTAGATCAACTGTAAGCAGTGATGTGCCTGAAATCTTTGCAAGGCCCCTTGAATGTGATGAGAAATCACTCTGCTCATATTCAGAAGTACTCTTCTTAAAGAAAATGACTCATTTGCTATGTCTTGGGAAAGAGAGAATGAAAGATTGTAGTTTGAAGGAGTGTGTGGGAAGGGAATATTTACCAAGGGAAAGAGAAGAAAAGTGGGAAGTCACTGGAGAGAAAAAGCAATGTGCATATCTGTGCATCTTTTGTGAAATGCTCAATAACACACTGTATCTTCCTGTATGAGCCTACCCAGACTCTGAATTCAGTAGGAGAGAAAAACAGTCACCCATTCCAAAAACACGCTGTCATTTATGGAACACATGAAATGGCAGAAATAGAGGAAGGTGCTCCTGAGCATATGTAGAACATATTTGCTTCATAATCTTTGTTCACACATTTTATGTTACAAACTCACATAAAGCTCTCCAATCTTGTTTTTTCTCTCAGCTGTGGCAGTTTTTCACCTAGTAGTCCCCACGCGTCATCAGAGAACTGGCCGTCGTCATATTTGCTTCTTCCTGATGCTTCTTCCTGTTTGATTATTACCTCTTTCTCGATGTACTTTCCCAATTCAGCCCTAAGCATTTGGAAATTATGCTTGGAGCCTTGCATTTTTACATCCACTAACTGTGAGGATGGATTTATCTCTAGTAACTTTTGGGTAGTAATAGCTATATATAATCAGCCATCTCCTTAAAAGCATTCAATTTACATTATGCTTTATTTTTCTACATCTCCTGGGCCTTTGTAGGTGGTGTTCCCAGAAAAGAAGCAATGAATTACCTAGCTGAGAATTCACCCGGACTGTCACATTTCCTCAAGGAGATAAAAGAATTACAAGCTTCCATATTTTTTTAATGCAGCCCATAACAGTTGCTGACAAGTGACCTTGGAAGGCTGATTCTAACCAGCACCTATCTATAATCTTTTAGAGAACATGAAGGAGCTCACCAGCCCATCAAAAAATTTTCAGTGAACCAGGAAGCCTCTAGGTCACTCGGTTTATGACTATCTCAAAGAGATGCATACAAGAAGTAAGGAGAATGGCTTTGAAATGCGCATTCAGGGTTGAGTGAGTTTTAGGGAGGCAACACAAATGTGAGGAGGGAATGGAGGGCAGATGTAGGAGAGAAATGGAAATAAAGACTGGCAAATGGTGTTCTGCAACATTAAGAAGCTGAGATCATAAAAAGGGTCTGTCAATTGAGCTTTGGAGGGGGGGGGAGAACATGTGCCTTGAGTTTCTAGCAGTCTTTTTAGAACACCTTGACTTGTGAACAGAAAGCAAGACGGCTATAAATGGGAACTTCAAAAGACATCTTTCAGCCTATTAGTGCCATTGAGAACTCTTAGAAGACCAGTTTCAGTACATTTTTTGTGCATTAAATAGACCAGAGCTTTCAAACAGGGCTGATTTTTTTTAATGGAATGGAAGAAGCTATAATATGTAGATGCCTGAGCATTATTTGTATAAAGGAGAAATGAGTTATAGTGGCCCTAAAGACATTGTTGGGACTGCAGCTCTCATCAGGCCTAGCCAACATAGCAAATGGTAAGGAAATATGAGAATTTCATTCCAACAATATTTAAGGGGCCACTGTTCCCTGCCCCCTGCTCTAAAGGGTTTGCATCATGTGAATTGTTTGCATGTGTTAATTTTTATATATGACTACTATCCAGTAGGTTAATGCAAATGCCAATATGCAAAATGTGTGTTTGCGGTAATCCTTTATCATATGCATTAAAACTATTTTTTCTGAGTTGTAAATATTTTAGCAATTGGCAATGTCTCTATGGGATGTTAGACCTTCAGTGCTTAAGCTTTCAGTTCTGGGACTTTTTAAATGGGCCTGGGACAATTGTTACAGACCTTAGATATAAGGAGGGCCTCACACATTGGCATTACTGCATAGTTGTTAATTTGGGGAGGGGGGGTATGTAAGCAGTGAATCTCTGGATTAGAGTAATTAACAAGGCAGAAACTGAACAACAACCAACCACATGTCCACCCATGAGCACACAGATTCTAGAAGAAACAATGGCGGGTTACAGACTGCCGAAATGCAGCGGTCTGCTGCCGCCACCGGTTGCTGCGTCCAGGAACCGCAGCAGCCAAACGGCGCGGTTCCCAGATGCAGCAAAGAAGGAACGTGAAAATCATGCTCCTTCTTGCAGCCCGGAAGAGACGCCACGAGGCGCTAGTCGTGCACTCGTGGCATCACTTCTGCCACGCGATGTGCGGACGCAGAGCGTCCGTTACGTCAAAATGGTGGCCGCCATGTGGAACGGCCACCACCATTTGTTACGGACTCAGTCCGTGCTAGGGTTAGGGGTGTCTGGAAGAGACGCTCCTTTCTAACCCTAGCACGGACTGAGTCCGTCCTAGGGTGCCCGTGTGTAACGGGCCAATGTTAGTTTTCATGGAAAACTAATGCCACTTCTCAACCATTAATGTACCTCTGATGTCTCGCCTCGACTCACAGGTTTTCCAAGTAGAATTTTAGTAAAGGCTTAGTCAGCTGTCATTTCACTAGTTTAATATGAGATGACTTTGATTATTCCTTTCCCAGTCATCCAAGACATATTGTTGTATCTCATTTCAATATACATGCTGTATAAAGTCATCTTCTCGGTTTGAGAAAGGCTAATGCATTTCTGGTTGTTTTCCATAGCTCAAATTGGTTACTGTTCACTTATTCCAAAGTCAAACAACAATTGGTCAAGACATAACTATTCTCTGTATGCATCTATTGTGCAATATATTCTGACTCTGTGAAACTACTACTGGCTGGTGGCTGGTCCAGGAAATAAGACTGCTTTCGTGCAAAAGACGAAATCACTGACAGATTGGTAGTCTGTAGTATCTCCAATCAAGTCTGCATCAGTAAAAACTATGAGGTTTGGCTTACTGCTAGATAGTTTCTATTATGCATCTTTTTTCCCCTTTTATTCCTGTCTAATCATTTGTGGATTTGGAAGCATTCTACCTACAGTAGAAGCTATGACTTGTGTTAATAGATGCATTTTGTGAAGTAGCCCTCCCTTTTAGCTGGTTTAAGTTTCAATTACTTCATCATGCTTATATATTTAGCACATTAATACCATGATAAGAGAAAGCTTTCACCAGGTCTAGCATGTATTGCTCCAGTACTTTACTATACAACTTGAACACACATGTAAAAATCTCCAGAAACCTGCAGTTTAAAAAAGTAATCATATATATTATAAGAACATTATCTCATGTTAACAGACTAACATCAGGGGTATAAACAGTGGAAAAAAATGTTCTCAAAATCTAACTTTTAATTTCATATCTTAACGACCATGCATCCACAACTCTTGAGCCATAGTTGTATAAAGACACTTATTTACTATGATAAGTTGCATTATCTTAAACAAAATTCAGGTCAGGTTCAAGGACCTACAGGCAGCAATTAGCATAAGAATATTATCTTTTATGTGCGTTTTTACTGCAATGATAAAAGTTGTATTTCCCATACTAGTCTATTGAGAAAGGTATTTCTGCTAGTGAACATGTTATTTTTGTTTTTGTTTTTAACCAATAACATGTAAATTAAAAGAGAACTGTGTGACTATTGTATAGGAGTGGTTAAATCTGTCTGGTGGTGGTTGTTTTTCTTTTGTTTTGTTACATAGAATTCATTTCTTTATTGTTGCAATATTAATTTCAAAACATAATTATGCACTATCTGCATAATGGCTTGGAAATTTCAAATTACATATGTTTACATTAAAGCACAAACAGGAGTAGTGAGTAAGAAATGATTGTAATACTGATGTTGGGCCAAAGGTATTTGCTGAAATTCTTCAAAGATTGGGGAAGAGGCAAAACTCATGTTTGATATGCAGGTGTTTCCAGTTTAATTCCTGGCCCTTCAGATGTTGGACTTCAACTTCCCTTAGCCCTAGCCAATATAGGCTAAGGTTAGGGGGTAGAGTGTTACAATCCAATAGCATCTGAAGACCCCACATTTCCTATTCCTGAATGAAGGGCATTGTGTTATTAAAGAAATCCTCTTCCTATTACTTTAGTGAATCACTTACAGCTATAGAAAATAAGAGCTAGTTGGACTAATATTGTGACATGATAAAGGGCAGTTTCATAGGACTGAATGGTTTTTCTACTAACGTTCAGGAACAGATCAAGAAGTTACCAAAATTAGCATTTAGGATTTTCCTGCAAAATGACTATGAAGGCCACAATAAACAGTTTAAAATGTGATTGATTTTCATAGGTCAGCCCAATATATTAAGAATAAAGTGTCTGTTTAGAATATGAGCTTTAAATGACTTGTGGTTGTAGCTCAAGTGTAAACTACTTGCTTTGCATGCAGAAGATCCCAGGTTCAATCTTTGCCATTTCCAAAATGGATGGAAGACACCCTGATAAGCCACTGCCATTTTCAGTGTGGGCATTTGCCACATGTGTTGTAGGAGGCCTACAACTGCATTACTTACTTACTTACTGTATTTATATCCTCCCCTTCAGCCAGAAAGGCTCTCAGAGCAACTTACAGGGAGTTAATTAGACATTTCCTTGCCCTCAGGTTCACAATCTAAAAAAAGACATGACACAAAAGAATAAGGGAAGGGCAGTGGGGAAGGGGAATAGGTCCAGCGGTTTTTCTTTCCCTACAAAGCCTGGACCATGGCAGATGAACTGGAAAGAGGGCTCTTCTGCTTACTTTAGACCAAGCCTGATAGAGCTGGCTGGCCTTTCTCTCCCTCTGAGGCCAGATGAGGTCACTACATATCCTAAATCTCTATAGCTGATGCAATCTTATGCATAGATTGTGCTACACAATCTTTGAGTGGAAAGAAGAAAAGCCAAGGAGCAGATCAATGGCAAAAATGAATTGCACTGTTGAAATGTCTTGAACTGCCCTTTGAAAATAATTACAATACACTGCACATAAAACCAATAATATAATTAACACTTGTTTCATTAGATTTGAAATGGAATTCTGTTATAACTGATAATGCCTTATATGGCTCAGGTCTAAGCTCTCTGCCAAATTGTATCTCCACATATGAGCTTGCTCAGGCCTTAAGATCCTCAGGAAATGCCCTTTTCTCAGCCCCACCTTACTAACAGGTGTGGTTGGCGGGAATGGTAGATAGGTCATCTCAGTAGTTAACCCTAAATTCTGGAACTCCTTTCCCAGGGATGCCAAAATGGTCTCTACCTTGCTGTCCTTCTGTCAGCAAGCAAAGATCTTTTTTATTGACAGGGTTTGAAAAAGAAAGTTTTAATAAACAAAATGAGGGTGCTGTATTGTTTAAACTGAACTGCTAATGACTTTTTATCTTTCTAAGTGTAGGGCTAAATTGTTTTAATGAATACTTTAATTTCATGTTAAGATTCACTTTTAGTGTTTTATTTTTTTTTAAAGCTGTATCATTCTTTTAAAATTGTAAACTACCTTGAGCCCTAATTTTGGGGAGAAAGGGGGATAGGAATAGTATCCTTATCCTCATCATCTAACAGCAACACAACAGCAACAACACAATCTTGTTACTCCATTCCCCCATAGCTTTTATTTGTTACTCCCCATTTGCACCAATTATATAAAATGTCACATCTTGTGCAATAGTGCTACCTTTATACCTGCAGAAAGATTAGATTTAATTAGATTTTCAGGTTTCATCCAACACAATAACATTCTAGCATCTTAACATGGATAGCCAAACAATAGAGTAAATTATGGATCTGTACTAGAAAAATGCTTTTTTGCTACATTGCTTTGATGACAGGCAATCAAGAACTAGAGTTCTGCAATGTTGAGGTATGGAAAGAGATATGATACAGAAGAGGGAAGAAGATGTTTGATAAAACTGCAGTAGAGTGGCTTACTGTGGATCTGTCTGGGACTGTCTGGCATCTAAGATGGATACTTTCAATAAAATCACTAGATTTAGATCTGATGATGATGATGAAGATGACAATAATGGTGGTAGGGGTGATGGTGATGAATTATTCACCAGCTTTTAAGGGCATTTCTTACAATGTTTGAACAAAGAGAGAGTTTTGTTCATTATGAATCTAAATAATTATGAATGCATTTATGCTAACTTTGATTAAAGATCACTTTAATTGCATTGCTTGGGGGAAAAAATGAAGTCAAACATAATTTATTAGCTAGCAGTCTCCAGACAATTAATCCTGCAAGGTGTGTTAAGTTTGAGAGATTTTAATAAGCACTGATATCACAAATTAAATAATTTAGGACCTTTAATGGTGTGAAGTGAAAAAAAAGTGCTGTAAGTTTCGAAGTAAGGCATTTTTAAGCTGCGGCATCTTGGGAAGAATTAGAAATGAGCAGTAGGTCATCCTACAGATGGCTTTTCATTCTAGAGCTGAAATGTGTTCCTCTGCTTGGAAGCTCACCATCAACAGTCTTAGGCAGCAGTCCAAGCTGGAACCAAATCCCACTGAAATGCAAGGAAACATTGTGAGTACTGGTTTGTTATTCTCCCAGTATATTTTTTTTAGAGTTAATTCTTTGGCAAGGACAGTAGAAATTCATCCAACATATGTTGACATATTGTACCACAATCACTCCCATTTGTAGATGTGAAGGCCTTAGGGCAATGCTGTAAAAATTGATGTAGGGACTTTTTTCTTCTTCTTCTCAGGAGGAAAAAAAGACAACTTGAAAGAAATTGAAAAAAACTTTGTGTATGTTGTGATTTCATGAGACTCTTCTATCTAAATGATACAGTTCTTAATAAAATTTTTAAAAAACCTTCCAATTTAAGTGGCACGTGTTAATTATAATGCCTTTGGTACTTGTGTGCATTTGTGATAGTGTTGCCCACTGGTGACATATTTCTAATAAGATTACTTTAAAGAGTTATTGCCGCCTCCTCTCCTTCTCTTCCTGTTCCAACCTTTTCCTTCCCCTGAGACTCAAGGCACATCACAAAAATTAAAGTATATACTATTAAAAATGAGTTTGTGCAAAAATTTCACCTATTATTGGTCTCCATTCAATAATACTGAACAAGTAATGCACATGGAGCTGATATTTTTCTGTGTATGCACAACTAATGTAGCCCTAGCTGCAAGTTGCAAAGGGGTTCCTAGTCTGCCTCTGTACAAATGATGAGGTGGAATAGTAACGTATAGACATTCCTGTTAATGGTAATAGGAATGTGTGGACATTCCTGTTAATGGAGAAATTTACTGTGACTCTGAAATGTTGAATAATATATGAATGACTGAACATTTTTACAATTTTAGCTTACCATTTATTGAGCATTATTCAGACAACATTTGTTCTCCTACATCACATACCAGCTTCTGGAATGATGCACTTTTTAGCTAATTTTGTAATTGGGATACATTCTATAATTCTGACATTTCCCTTTTTCTTTCCTGTCACAGGTGTTTTGTCCAAAGTATTTTTCACCTTTTGTTTTCAGTCCCCCCCTCTATTTTTTGAACTCTTTATTTGACTGTATTATTTAAATTGAACGTTGTTGTTGTTGTTGAAAAAATATTTCCTTTTGTTTATCATAGAAATTGTGATTTCTGATTATTTCCAGTTTATTTTTACTTTTGTTTTTCCCTTCCATTTTAGGTAGCACAGAGTGCAATAGTTTGCAATTTGCACCTGTCAATCTAGTACTGAACATATTTGCAAAATTGCTTGTGTAAACCTCATAATTCTATTAAATTGTGTGCCTGCCTGGTACTAAGCACTACTAAACTTAGTGAGTTTCACTTTCAGTTAACATGGCATGCAGACAATCTGTAAAAGATTATGCTGTTATATAAACTGCCTTGAAGTAGTCGTGCTCTAATGATGATATCAAAATACTTAGATAAATGATATTGTGCTGTAACTGTCATAAGTAAGCAAAGGAGTAGAACTGTACCTGTTCTTACAAATAATGTATTGTCTTTCAGTGCATGTCCATTCATGTCTCAACAGAAGTAAGATATATCATATTATGGCTATTTCCAGGAAGGTGTGAATAGGATTACAGAGTAAGCAAGAATGATTCTTCAGTTGCATAGACTTTCTTTTCCACAGGTGCTCTCTCCAACATAGAGCAGCTGCAAAGAGGCCAGCCTAGCTCTGTAGAGCTGGAGAAAGGCAGATTCTAGCAGCATCTGCACTGCAGAAATAATCCAGGTTGACGTTAATGGCTGTGGCTCAGTTCTAGGTAATTCTGGACACTGTAATTTTTCACAAATGTCTCACAAAACTACAATTCCCAGAATTTCATAGCATTGAGCCATGGCAGTTAAAGTGATGTCACCTTGGGCAAGTCACACTCACTCAACCTCAGAGGATAGAAATGGCAACACCTTCTCAACAAAACTTGCCAAGAAAAACTTATGATAGGGTCGCCATAAGCTGGAAATGACTCGAAGGCACACAACTCACACACATAACCTGGTTTATTTCTCTATCCACACCATATAGCTCATATGTACCAGCACCAATCTTATTATTTATTTAGGATTAAGTAACTACAAATCTGGATTGTTTCGAATGGCCTTTATTTTTTTTCTACCCATTCTGTTCAAATGAACACCTTTCTGTTTCGTTAATCTTGTCTTTCAATTTATTTATTTATTTATTTCCCACCTTTTCTCCAGCTCAGGAGTCAAGGTTTCTTCCAACAGTTAAAATGAACATAGTCCAAACTTTACAGCATACAAAAGTTTTAATAAAATAAAATAAATATGATCCTAGTGTAGTTTCTCTGAACAGAGAGTTTCAGAGCCTGGGAGCAGACACTAAGAAGCCCTTCTCTCTATCCATCCTATATACCTGTGAAGTGGGACAGAAAGAAGGGCAAAACATGAGCATGGGAGAATATGATCCTTCAGATTATCATTGTCATCATGATTATCATTCTCACTGTTATCATAACTATTATTATTATTATTATTAACTATTTTGCCTTTGCTCTCCTGTTACTAAGCACTCAGAGTAAACTGATGTATAACACACACACACACACATGATTACTCTCTATATATTCAATATAAAAAACTTTGTAGAACAGGAATGAATTTCAGACTTTCCAAAATGTGGACTTTTCTCCCTCTTCCCCCCACTTCTCCTGATATCTGGACACATTCTTTGCAATTGTGCTTGCAGTGAACAACACTTACAAAGGCACTTGCTTTTCCCTCCCCATATTCACACATACACACTCTCTGTTTCAGGCCAAAATGGAGCACACTTCTTCCCTCTTCATAAAGCCAAAATGTTCCAAAGCAGTAGATTTATGAATATTTTAATCATTTTCTTCAGTGTTCCGTTCCCTCATTATAACATTTCTCTGTTTGCAGAAGGGAATATTGCTTTTGAAAAATTCAACTAGCTCTCTAATTATTATCCCCTTTATTTAAAGTGTATACTTGATCTTCAAATAATAAGATCAGAAAATGGCATTTGGCTATTTTCATAATGAAATTACAAGCGGTTTCTTAACTTTCCCTATTTTATATAGTTAAGGCTTAATTTGAACCATGGCTCATTAGGGCTCTAATCCTGGAAGCTCTTGTAACTGCCAGAGCTGAGCTTGAATATGAGAGTTAGAAATAAATAATGACAATTCTTAGCATGTTCAGAGTGCCTCTCCTTCATGCTGAGTAACCACATGCTCATGACATGCATCTGAAATTTGAGGGTATTGCTTCCAATGTTGTTGTGCTAGATCAGTGGCATTTCATTTAAGAAAAAAACAAAAATGATTCATATGAAGTCATGACACCATAACAAACACTGCTCTTTTGCTCTGCCCACTGCTTTAAACTGGAATCATCTCAAGCCCAGTATTGTCAACCCTGACCTGCAGCAGAATTTTCAGGCTGAAACGTTAAAAAACAAACATACATCAAGTCTAGAGATTCAGCTAGAATGGATACAGTTATTTCTTCTTATGCAATATCTGGGGCAAATTTGGGTGGTGTCCTTCATTCATATATGTATCATTGTCATATACATATTTGGAAGAATTTTGAAGAAAGCCAAATACTATTTTGATAAAACTCATAAGTGCTGAGGATACCATGGCTGCCAAAAAGACAATAAATACATCCAAGAACAGATCAAGACTGAATTCTCCCTGGAAGCCAAGATGATGAAACTGAGGCTGTCATACTTTGGCCACTTCATGAGAAGGTATGACTCATTAGAAAAGACAATGATCCTAGGAAATCCTAGGAAGAGAGGAAGATTGTATTCCAGAAGGCTAGAATCAATCAGGGAGATTGTGGGCCTGAACCTGCAGGACCTAAGCAGAGTAGTGGATGATAGGGACTCTTGGAGATGTTTCGTCTACATGATTGCCATGTTGAAGTCCACTCAAGGGCAAATAACAACAAAAGTTGTCTTCAACCCATTCAGCAAGATCCTTCAAACCTCTCTTCAATATTTTTTAGGAATGGAACTGGAGGGGTTGTTTTTGGAGAGTGAAGAAATCAGATTTCCACCCAGCTGCACGTGGCCTAACCTGGGTTTAATTACTGAAAACAAAAACACTCTTATTTGATTGGGACATATTATTGGTTTGAAGAAAGCAAACAGTTGTTGGTGGTGGCAATAGTGGCTGCTGTTAAGACATAGAGAAATCTACAAGGGAAGTCTGCATCTATTCAGAATTAATTTGAGATATGTTTACATAGTAAACCATCTTGTTTTGCCAGCACTTTGGTCATCATTTATCATGCTTTGCTTTGTAGCACCCCTAAACAAGCCATATTCAGAATGAATATTATCTGCCTCAGTCATATTTAACAAATGCAAATGGTCTGTATTCAGTTCATCTCAAAATATCCAGATATATATAGGAGGCTTAGCTGAATATTTTATTCAAGATTTTCCCCAACCTCCACCCCGTTTTTCTGCATGACAAAGATTTTTGACATCTTGAAAAAAGGAGCCATCAAATGCCCTGCATTTGTTTCGGACTCTCATGCTGGAGGTCTGTTGACTCTGGGCAGGACCGCCTAATCAGAGGATTTGATCCCTATGACAAGTATGTGATCTGATCATTGAAACATTTTGGATTTGCCTGAGGACAGCTGAAAGACTTTATCAGCCTTTGATAGATAGAAGCAAATTTCAGTAAGTGTAAGGAAAAAATTCATTTAAAAATAAAGTTTACAAAGCTTGAAGGGGTCATTGTCAAGCAAAAGAGCTTGAAAGGTAGGGGGTAGGGGGTGCACATGTGTGAGAGAAACAGATTGGTTAACTAAGAGCCGAAACAGACCAGTCCAAATGACGCTGCCCTTTTAAGAGCTGGGTTGGGGCTGTGGCAACTACACACTGTGGTCTCAATCCAGCTTTTCTTCCAGCACAAAAAGAAGCAGCAAAGTGCAAGCCACCTGGAGTCTCCATAATAGATTATGAATGATATAAACCAGCAACAACAAGAGCAGAAGCTGCTAGCAATAATAACAATAATGCAAATTTGGACACCAGTAAAATTAATGAATATGCCCCCCTCCCCTCATCTCTCGCTCTCTCCCTCCTTCTTTCTCTCTATATCCACACCCCATTATATAGAACAATATGTAGCACACAAGCTCATAGGAGGACAAATGCTATCAATGGACTACATTTTAATGTCAAAAATAAATATCAAATGTACTGAGATGTACTGCTGATCTGGTTGCAGCTGACTCTGAAAAAAAATTGTGTACATATAACTTCATCTGTTGATCCAACTATTTATTTATTTATTCACTCGTTCACTCAATATAGTGACTTCTATTCTTGGGAGAGTGCTTTCTCGTTGTTAGTAGACAAGCTGGATGCCATCATTAGCATTTTTAATTGAAATTATTGCACTGCTGACACACAATGTACTGTAATTTCCACAAAAGCTAATTTCTGCAGTGCTGAAGTTACTCTCTGCAATTGACTTATGGTAGTGCGTCATGCCTGCCTGCACTTTGCTAATGGGAATTTGCGGCTCATGGAGGTCATAAGCCACAGTGTCAACTCATGGTATTGCTCTTTATGCACCACTTGCTCAAGAACAAGATAAATGAGCACTTGCATCATAATCTCTCCTTCCCGTCAAGGCTATTCTCTGTCGGAGGGACCAGGAATATACTACAGTATATTGCAGGAATTTCATGGGTATAACTTACTTGGGGGCAGTGAGCATAACTGTGATCCTTTCAACTCAGAAACTCTCTCCCCTGCCCCCTCCCCCAGTCACTATTGCTATTGGTACTTATTTAAAACCTTAAGCATGTCTTTCATAGTTTCTGAATGGGAAAATCTCCAATAGTTGCTTAAGGTGGGTTTGTTCATTGCCAGTAGTAGAAACATAAGCCCAGAACAGATGGACAAAAAGAAATGGCTTCATGGTGTTCAAATGACACGAGTCCAACATGGCCCAAAGCTATGCTCTGGTCCTTTGGACTGGAGCAAAAAGGATAATCTGGCTCTTGGTGGCACAGTTTAGGTCCTGTGGTCACAGACTATTTTCCAAGCAAGCCATGCAGTTGGCAAGGGCCTAGGGTTGCCATAATTTGCTACCACCAAACCGGACAAAATGTAGAAAAAATGTAGGGCAAAATGTAGGGCAAAAGTAGGACAAAAATTGCCCCAAAATGTGGGACATTCAAGAAAAATGGAGGGCACAACCAACTAAAAGGCAAAAATATTAATAATTTTTAAAAAATTAATATAAATCCTTATATATAAAAAACCCCTATCAAAATGGAGGCGATTTTGGCATTCTTCCTAAGAAGGCACACAACAACAAACACAATAAAATACATCTTAGTCTAGGAAAGCTCATGCTGCCAACGTCTTCCTCCTTGGTGCAATGGCCTCCCTCTATCTCCTTGGGGCCCAGACAGCCAGCTGAGGCCCCACATGGCTCTGCTTCCACTAGAGGAGGCCTTGCCAGAATTAGAAGCCTCCTTTCTTGGGGCCTAGCTGCCTTGCAAAGCCTTGCTGGGCTCAGGGGGTTGGGCTTGGGGAAGAGCTTCTTTCGCTGCATGCTGCACGTGGTCTCAGCCTGCCGGGCCCCGAGGAAGGAGCCCTCCACAGCAAGGCCTCTCCTCCAGCGGCAGCACGGCTGTATGGGGCCATCCAGCTGCGCCCCAAGGAGGGAGGCCACCAGAGCAAGGCCTCTCCTCCACCACCGCCTACTGTGCAGGTTCTCTGGCAGCTGGCTGGGCCCCGTGCAGCTCTGCTGCCACTGGAGTAGAGGCCTTGCCACAGAGGCCTTGCTCCTCGGAGCCCAACCAGGTGGCTGAGGCCCAGCCCCACGTGGCAGATGGCGATGGAGGCACCACCCCAAGCCTCACCCAAATCCAATGAGGCCTAGCAAGGCAGCTAGGCCTCGCATGCTGCTTCTGCTGAGCTAAAAGCATGGCAGGAGATAGTGTGGAGGAGGAGGCAGTGGCAGAGACAGGAACTGGGACTGGCTCCAAACCCAGTCTGGGACATTCAAAATGGTTAAAAACTGTCAATGTCCCAGCAGAATCTGGGATATGGCAACCCTACACTGGCCTGATCTGCTTGTGGCCGGAGCAGATTTGGGCCAGTCTTTCTCGCCTGTCCGCTCTGTCCCATAGTTTCTTCATTTTGGTCCTCACAACCTTTAAATTCCTGTGTTCCAATGGCAGCAACTGTGTTGACAGCCTGTCCAATGTTTTTCCATCTCCAAAATGTCCAGGATGGAGTGCCTTTGTGTAGTGTTATGGTTTGGGGAGAGGGAAATGAGACCATCCGACTTACTGGACTGGCCTTGTTGCCGCTGGGGGGCAGAGCCGGTGCATCCATCCTCAGCTGGCCATGCCCCAGGGGGTGCCATGCCAGGACTGCAGGGCTGTGATTGGCCAGCGGGGTGGTGAGAGGGCAGTACTTCCAGCCCCAGCATTGGGACTCCAACTCCTGACATGCGTCGGAGCTGGAAGTGCCACCCCATTGGACAGTGGCTGCAGAAATGAGCCAAAGGGATTGGCCAGGAGACCAGAAGGGATGGGAGCTTCCAAGCCTCCTGGGCTTTCATTGGCTGTTGGGCCTATTGAAGGCCATGTGGCACTGGAGGCCAGAGCCATTCCACAGCAACTCTCCCCACCCACCTTCCCTTGATTCAGAGATGTGGTTGTGCTGTCACAATTTATGGACCAGTGATATAGGTCTTAGATATGGTGGGCATTGGCTTATGGTGCTGTATCAGGAGTTCATCAGGGACCCAGGAGTGCTGGGTGCATGCAATGTTGCCGTTGTAGGGGCAACACTGGATCAGCATCCCCCAGTGAGAAGAGGGTAGAGATGGAAACATACGATAAATCAGTTACCTAAGTTGCGAATGGGGGATTAACTGGTTACCCCTTTGTCACCTTGAGCCTTGGCCATGAACAAGCAAATCTGTCATTGATCAATTCAGGGATTGGTCAATGCCAGTTCCACACCTCATGCTCTTTCGGGACAACCTTACCTGTAAGCTGTCTTAATAACGTTGTGGCTGTTTCCTCCAGCTAAGTGTGTGGTGTCTTTACTCGTGGTGCCTCCCCTCCATGGCAATAGGATATGCAACAAAAATTAGAACTATTTAGCGACAGCTTCGGGTTCTTTCTTTCTTTTTGTGAGGGCTAGACAAAGATATTTGATTTTTCTCAAAAAAACTCTTGTTTGAGAAGTTGCAGCTCTAATCTGAATCAAAAACATGTTTAGTGCAATATTTCAACGGCTGCATTTTAAATTTCTTTGTCTTGTAACATTCTATTAATTCATGATATCAGGATCCATCAAACACAAAGGATTTGTCCACGTTTGATGTGTGTGTGTGTTAGGAATTTGCCAGATGTGGGGAACGAGAGCTAAAGTGAGAATTTTGTAGTACATTCTCAACTGATAAACTGGTGGCAAAGTATCTTCCTATGATAAAAATACCTATTTCAATAGATTATTTCTCAAATACTTGCAGAAAACACATATAATCCTGTAGTGAGACTCCACTGGATGAAAGAAGCCCTTTTATACTGATTGAATACAAGGTATACTCACTAAGATGAATGAGCACAGGGGAGGTAGAATATATACACTATACAGATCTCAACAATCCACAGCAGTGGCGTCACTCAGGTTGCTGTCACCCAGTGGGGAAACTCATGGTGTCACATACACACCATTGACCACCCCCTTCATTTCACATCATACAGAATCCTTAGTAATGCTTTTTGCACTAATATTATTCATAAATCATAATTTCTATATACCACTGAATGTAATGCAAATAGCTGTGACATAAACAACTAGCAAAATTAAAATTATACTTTCAAATTACGATATCATACACATAAGCTAAATGAGTACAGTCAGCCCTTCTTATACACAGATTTTTTTATACACTGATTCAAGCATCCACGGTTTGAAAATGTTCAAAAAAAGTATACATATCAAATATCAAACCTTGATTTTCCATTTTTTATAAAGGACACCATTTTGCTATGTCATATTTAATGGGACTTGAGCATCCACGGATTTTGTTATATACGGGATACCTTGGAACCAAACCCCAGCATATAACAAGGGTCCACTGTGTGTGTATGTGTACACACACACACACACACACACACACACAGAGAGAGAGAGAGAGAGAGTGAATATTTGGTTAAAATGTGATGTTTATAAAGAAAAATTTATAATATTTTTTGAAAAATCAATTTAAATAAATTAAAATTTTGAAATTTGAAATTTTAATTTGAAAAATTTCTGGGGCCTCCCCATTCTCCTCCCACTGAGCTTCACCCCACTCCCACTATCTGTGAAAGCATTTTAAAGGGAAGTAGATGAATGCCACAGCCCATTTCTGCCCAAAGGTAGGTGTTTGAGAGAGTGGTGTCACCCTTCCTTAGAGTATCACCTGGTGCAGCCTGCACCCCCTGCAGTGACACCACTGATCTTTAGCCATATTGTCATTAGCTTTGCTACTTGATATGTACATTACCATCCTCAGTTCTGCCTTGGAGTATTTCCTTCATATAGAGTTTAATTTGGTGATTCATTAAAAACAATCCTCCTGCCCAACAAGGCCAATCTTGTGCACATTGCCACAATATAGCATAAGACATGTAGCACATCATCTGTCAGGGAACATTACATGCAGCATTTAAGTCCTACCCAGGAATCCTCTGACACAGTTAATAAGGCATTCAGGGTCGGTTCATATATTCCTGGCCTTGTGTCATGCACACTTTGAGATCAGAAGGGAAATTGTGGGAAATGGGTATTTTGCACATAAAAGGGGGCTCTTTTGCACAAAACAGCTTGGGCTTGCAACACATGTGGGCACCTGCGCATATTATTCTGCCTAGGACCCAAACAAGTATCTGACTCCCACAACAGTGGTGGAAAAACTAAACACTCTGCAAATATACACAAAGGTAGTGAGATTGCTTGCTATGGTGCTTTTACTCCTATGCGAATGACTCTGTGTCTTTTAACTGTGCTACAGTAAACAGTGTTTTCTTTTAACTGTGCTACAGTAAACAGTGTTTTCTCCAGTGGTGGGTAACAGTGTATCTCTCATACAAGATTGACACTCATCCTCATATGCAGATTGCTAAAGGCCAGCCTACTATTGCTGGCCTAACAGAAACACTTTTACCTTTCAGGATCTCAGCTCCAATGCATGGAACAAAGACACCAGGTCAACCCTCAGAAGAGGAAAGGGACAGGGAACAGTACTGCAAGGCCTTAAAGCCAGTAGTAAAAAGTATCAGAAGCATCTATAGTATAGAAATAAGTAATGCAGTTTGGCACCACTTTAACTGCCACCATTGTAGAAAATTCTGGGAAATATAGGTTTGTGAGGAACCTGCATTCTTCCATCATTAGAAGAAATTTTGTTGTCCAGCGTTTAGCCTCTTAATGATGGTTGAGCACAAGTTTGGGCAAATTGTAGCCCCACTTTAACTCCCATTAGCCTAAAATGGATGATGAGGGTTACAACCCAACATATGAAGTCAACAATCTGCCAATCCCTGCTTGAAAGAATTACTCTTAAACTGTAACCTTATTAAAAACCCATTTGATGTTCCATCCCCTTATGACAAAGAATGACTGTCAGTAACACTGTACTTCCAAGTTTTTGAATGAGACTCAATGATATAATCAGATGGCCTTTCTGACAACAAGAATGTTGTCATTATTTTTCCTCATTCAGTTGCTGAGATTCAACCTCTTGTCTGAGATGTTCACAATGAAATTGTGAACAATGTGTTTTTCCCCCCCAAAGGCCTAGGAAACTGTCAGACTGTCCCAAAGCTGAATTTGCTTTCCACTGTCTTGTGTTTCTGGCATGTGATATAAGTAATACGTTAAATAGTGTTTGCTTTCCACATTTGAGTCATGTACTATAATGACTTCTTCTTTTAAAGAATGAAGGAGAGCAAACTGTCATGGTAGTCATAGCAACCACAGCACTAGGGTTTACACTGAGTTTGAGGGTATGTGCGGATGAAAACTGAATGCTCTCTGCACCATTGTGCTTGGACTCAAGTTGCGTATAGAAAAATAAAGCATTTAGGGAACTATTGACAAACTATGTGAACACATAGATCATTATAATTCTTGTCCAGGAAAAAGAAGGGACTTGGGAGAAAATTCACAACAAAGTCTCTGTCAGAACATTCATTAATTGCTTGTTCTGGTATGAAAGATGCTAATCTACTCTCAGTGTTGCAATGCTAGGCAAACCTACTAGGGCTTTAGTAAGAGAACTGTGATCATTCAGGCCTCATGGATTGTTCTGTTAGTATTTGAGCCTATAAACTCCAGTCTGCATTTCAAATACGTATTAATTTGATTGAGAGCAGTCATAGAAATCCACTGGGTGACTTTGGGCAAGTCACACTCTCTCAGTTTCAGAGGAAAGCAAAGGCAAAACTCTGAACAAATCTCACACACAAAAAATCCCTGTGATAGCTTCATCTTACAGTCACCATAAATAGGAAATGACTTCAAGACACAGCAAAAAACAACAGATGAATCTGTTACTCTGTCATACTTTCTCATGTTAATTTGATTTTTTCATGACCAATTTATATTAAATGTATGGATATTTCTTACTTTTCTATAAAAAATAGAACTGAAATGAATTATCAATATATGCACTAGCCACATTCATCAGAAAACCACTATAGGAATTCAAAGCAAGACTTTTAAAACTCAAGGACCCAAAACCTTCTGTCTAGAAGAGTGAAATCTGTTGTTTCACTTTCTGATACATTTAGGGTTTTCTTTTCGTTTCTTGTTTAATCAAGTTACTTCTTTTCAATTATGCATACATCTTCAACTATTGGAAACCTCTTATCAAAAACAACTATCTGCCAAATTCAGTAGCTACTGCAATTCCTATATAGAGAGGTCCATTTTCCACCTACCTGACATGTAGCCATTAAAAGTGAGAAGCCTGCCAGAAAAAAAGTATGCAGAAAAGTATGCAAAAAAAAGTATCCAAAAATGCCCATGCAGGTCCCTTATCTAGAAATACAAATCTTCCAAAATCCAAAATTGTCCCTATGTGTGGATGAGATAGTGACACCTTTTCTTTCTGATGGTTCAACATATACAAACTTTGTTTCATGCATACAACTGTGTGTAAAATTGCCTTCCAGCTATGTGTATAAAGTATACACAAGACATAAATGAAATTTGTATTTAGACTTGGTCTCATCTCCAAGACATCTCATTATGCATGTGCAAATATTCCAAAGCCAATAAAATAGAGATCAAAAATACTTCTAGTCTCAAGCATTTTGGATAAGGGATACTCAACCTGTATGTCAAAATCATATCTCTTGCCCTCTCAGTGTCTGCAGACACACAATCAAATGTGTGAAATGACAAGAAAGGAAATTCTGACTAAACAGAAGAGCTTCCTGGTGATAAGAGCTATTAGAAGTGAGCAGACTTCTTTGAAAGATGGTGAAAATTCTTTCACAGGAAGTTTTCAAAAGGTGGTTAGATGGTCACCTTCAGGGGTACTTAAGTGTACTCCTTAAGTATATTTATGTACTGTTGGAGAGTTGAACTTGATATCTCTAGGGAATGCTATTGGGAAATCAAACAATATATATAGCACAACAGATGTGTTTTTTTCAATAAGATATCAATAACATATTAATATAATATAATATAAAATACAATATATCAATACAGTATGATGTGGCGGAGAGAGGATTATTGCTCACTAATCCCTCTCGCTTTCATTTTGGGCAACAATCTCACCAGTTTTGTGACTTCACTTATCTCCTCTCACACCCTGCACCCAATCTCTTTCTTCAATTTTCTCTGCAGGTTTCTTAAATTTAGCTCATAGCAGCAGATATCAGACAGACAATCTGCTTTTGCCAGTGGCTCTTGCTGCTGCTTTCCCACCCATTACACACCACACTGCCTCTAGCACTTTAATTCTAACCATTGCTCCTGTTATTTAACTGTGACCTTTAGTACAGTCATACTTGAACCTTGGGTTTATGTCAGTAGTGATGTATACATAGTGCCCTCTGCAGTAAAAGACATAAGACTTTACCATGCAAGGAAAGAAATGCAAAACCAATCAGGAGAGTAGCAGATTTCTCCATGCCATTCCACATGCTCTTGTAGCACTTCCATTCTTTTCCCGAAGCGAAGGATGGGAAATGACAATCAAAGCATACCTTCTGCCAAATGGATTTTTCCTATTCATCAAAAGGCACCCTTCTCCCCTCAGGAAGAGGACAGAGTTGCTACAACATCATGCAGAGTGGAATGGAGAAAGTCTCACCAAAGTACAAGTCCCAGAATTCCATATCATGGAACTATGAAAGTTAAAGTGGTGTCTAACTGATTTACTTCTGCAGTGTGGCAGCAGCCATAAACACAATCTCTTTCTGCATAAGACATTATGCAAATATCACAACCATCAACACTGCAGAAGGTTCCATAAACATACAGAAATGAGCACTCAAATCTCTGCCCATGTTTTAAAAAAGAAAAGAGAAGAGGTTTAACACGTGGAAACTTTGTGAGCAGCACAAAACCTCTTAGAGCAATTTGTCATAAGATGTCTGCTTTAAAAGGAGCTATCATATGTCATAATTCCATTTATGTACACAAAACCCAATGCAATAGTCATTTGGGGCTATCAGTGCACATCAGTGCGATATTCTATAATTCAGATCTCTCTGATTTAGATTAGGTCTAAATTAGTCTCAACCAGATCAGAGCACAACCTGAATTCCAGAATCACTAGGCAAGCTCAACCAGGAGTTCTGGTGCAGCTCTATCATCAATAATTCCTATTAGATTCCTTGTTAAACACAGTATTAGCCACATTTACTAACAATATGTTTCACAGAACTTAGTAGGATTTGCTTCTGGGTAAGCATATTTATGTTTGTCCTGAAAACAAGGTTCATTTTTTTATTAGCATGTTGAGAAGACAGCTGTAAATCTTTTTGAGCCATGGCTATGCATGTTTATCTGGGGGTGGGTATCTTCCTTACCGTGTTTACAATACATTTCTTTACAATATTTAGACAGTTTGTAGGAGTGTTTCAGCAAGTTATGTATGATAATGACTACTTCATTTTGTTAGCTGGTGCTTTTCATGCCAAAAATCAAAACAAAACAAGCAAAACTAGACTGTCCATTTTTAGATGTGAGCTTAGATGTACAGACAAGAGTATGAGGCAGAGACGTTATGACAGATGCAGAAAAATACAAGCTTATTGTGTGCTCTGTTTTATAGTAAATAGATTGTTTTTGATTAGCAACAGCTAATGCTTTAAAAACATCTTTCCAAATGGAGTGGTAATTAACTTCTTTCAGACAAGATAAAGCCCCAAAGGTATTTCAATGAGAACAGATGCACAAAGCTCTCAGAAATGAAGAATTTTTTAAAGTATGCCAATTAAACACTTTGAACCTTCACTCATTCTGTACTGTACTGAATGAGACTTAAGTCTATAGTTAGGTATTGTCCTTTCAGAAATCTAATGTCCATGTCAGGGTGAGGTGGGAACCTTTTCTATGGCTTCCATAAACTGATGAAAGCCAAAACAGAACATCATTATATGTTCTAGTCTCAGCTGCATAATATTCATAAATATTCAAATCTGAGAAACATTATTCCCAAGTCATTAAAAGGCTACAGTTTTGTTAATATGGTAGCAAATGAACAGGTGAAGGCAAATGCTGTCTGTAGCCTGATGACCTCAGGACCGCTGGGAGAGAAGGGCCCATCCCAGTGAAAAAGAACAATTTGTGGTGCCAAGACATTATCTCACTTTTTTCAGCCCATAAGTAAAGGAAGCCCTTTTAGTTGTTGTTGCTTTCCTCACGGAGAAGGTAATATGTCTAAAGAATACAACATTATGTTTGCATGGAGACCTCCTCTATGAGCAAAGTCCTTGATTTTTGCATGATGAACAAGTGAACAGGAAACTCTAATCTCCAGATGAGTTTTGTTTTCCACATGAGGAAAGTGGCAATTGACGGAGTGATGCTAGTTGTACTCCTTGTAACTTGAAGAAAGTGAAGACTGCAATACCTGAATAGTTTTCGTAATGGGTCAGTAGATATTTCTAGATGAATATTGAAGAATAATAATAATAAAATAAAATTTTTATTTGTATACCGCTATTCCTGGGTAGATCATAGCGGTTCACAACATACAAAAATAATACAGTGAAATAACAACATATATCCCCAGTAACATCCAACAATCTTCCCACACCAATTAAAACTTCAGAATACAACCTAAAACATTACATCATAAAACCATTAAAAAAACCCCAATACAAACAATAGCTGGATCGAACAAATGTGCAACAAGGGGAGGAAGGATGGTATAATTAAGGAACATGGAGGAAAGCTTGTCGGAAAAGATAGGTCTTCAACTTTTTCCTAAACAAGTCTATAGAGGTGACCGAGCGGAGCTCGTCAGGCAGAGAGTTCCAAATCTGTGGGGCTGAGATGGAAAATACCCTTTGAGAAGATGAAGTGTATCTCGACTTAGGAATTCTTAACAGATTCTTCCTGCCCGACCTGAGAGTGCGGGGCAGACTGTATGGGGAGAGGCGGTCCTCCAAGTACCCTGGGCCCAAGCCATATAGGGCTTTATAGGTGAGAACCAACACCTTGTATTGCACTCGGAAGTGAATGGGCAGCCAATGTAGATCTTGTAAAATAGGTGTTATATGACTGGTCCTGGAGGATCCAGTGACCAATCTTGCTGCCATGTTCTGAACCAATTGTAGCTTCCAAGTTTGGTACAAGGGTTGCCCCATGTAGAGCGCATTACAGAAATCTAACCGAGAGGTTACCAGAGCATGTACCACCGTTTCAAGGTCCCTCCGGCCCAGGTAAGGTCACAGCTGTCGTATCAGTCGAAGCTGGTAACAGGTGCTCCTGACCGTCGCATCCACCTGAGACATCAGGTGGAGCGACGAATCCAGAAGCACCCCCAAGCTGCGAACTGAGTCCTTCAAGGGGAACATGACCCCGTTCAGGACAGGTGGACAAACCTCCTTACCCGGGCCCGGGGAACCTATCACGAGTACTTCCGTTTTCTCTGGATTCAAGCTGAGTCTGTTTTTCCTCATCCAGCCCATTACTGACTCCAAGCAGGCATTCAGAGGAGAGATGCCATCCCTAGTCACTGAATCAGTCGGAGACACAGAGAAACATATTTGGGTGTCATCAGTGTACTGATAACACCACGCCCCGTGTCTCCGGATGGTCTCTCCCAGCGGTTTCATGTAAATGTTAAATAGCATAGGGGACAAAATCGCTCCTTGAGGGACACCCGATGTTAGTTCCCTCTTATCGGAGTGACAGTCCCCCAGCTGCACCATCTGGAATCTGCCCGAGAAGTAGGAACGGAACCACTGGAGCGCAGTGCCTCCGATACCTAACTCCCTCAAGCGTTCCAGAAGGATACCATGGTCAATGGTATCGAAAGCCCCTCAGATGTCCAAGAGCACTAACAGGGACATGCTACTCCTGTTCATGCCCAGGCGGAGATCATCGACTAAGGCGACCATGGCAGTCTCAACTCCATAGCCCGCCTGGAAGCCAGTTTGAAATGGGTCTAGAAAATCAGTTTCATCCAAGATCTCTTAGAGCTGGAAGGCAACCACTCTCTCGATCACCTTCCCTAGAAAAGGCAGCAGCGAAACAGGCCGATAGTTAATTCGATTCAGGGGGTCTAGGGAGGGCTTTTTAAGCAGAGGTTTAACAACTGCAGTTTTTAAATTAGATGGAAACCGCCCTTCCATAAAAGATGAATTAATAATACAGCGCAACATGATGGTTACGGCCTTTCCCCCCTGAGCTGCCAGCCATGAAGGACAGGGATCGAGAGAGCATGTCGTCTTCCTAACACTGCAAAGAATCTTGTCCACATCCTCAGTACTAACAGACTCAAAATGATCCAGTTTAACAAAGTCCACGGAAGCTCTGGATACCTCTACTCTAGATTCTGAACAAATACTGGCGTCGAGATCAGCCCTAATCTGAGAGATTTTATCCACGAAGAAGTTATTAAACTCATCACAGCAGGCCTTAGATGGTTCCAAAATGGGATTTGGTGAGGGAGACAGCTGAGTCAGCTCTCTCACAACCCTGAATAGCTCTGCCGGACACGACTCCGAGGACGCAATATGTACAGCATAGAATGAGTGCTTTGCTGCACTTATTGCCACTCCGTAGGCTCTCAAAAGGGAGTCCAGGAGTGCCCTGTCGGCTAAGTGCTGGTGTCTTCGCCAGTTGCGCTCTAGTCGTTGCACAGCCCGCTTCCTCACCCTGAGATCTTCAGTATACCAGGGCTTTTTATTGGAAGCAGGCCGGAAAGGACACTTGGGAGCGATGCTGTGTATAGCCCTGGAGAGATCTATATCCCAGGTGTTAGTCAGGGCATCAACAGAATTGCCATCAGTTCCAACCATATATCCCTCTAGGGCTTCTTGGAACCTTTTGGGTTCCATCAGCCTTTGAGGGTGGACCATCCTAATAGGTCCTAAGGCGGGTAAAATAGAGTCATGAACGTAAACATCTGAAACTGACATTGCGTCAAAACCAATGGAGTGGTCCTCCATCACTAATTAATCTACACATTGATCCAAATAGCTTTAATTTCCCCACAATTTGGTGGAGCAACTGATGTTAGAAAAGGCTTTCAGGAATGTTTTCCACTATTAAGTCTGTCACTACAGCAACCCAACCGTGAATGGGGTTTTTGTTGTTGTTTTTTCAAGCCACTGGGGACATCAGTGGCAGGAAAATAAGAGGGGACAAGAGTAAGGACTGTGAAGATGAAAGTGGTTTAGACACTGCTTCTCACTTGATTCACCAGTTCAAAGCAATGCAAAAAAAAAAAAAATGCTATTGCTGCCACCATCTTAAGATATCTCTGAGTTTGAAAATATGGCAGTAGTGGCATCCGTCAAAAGACTCATTACAAACTACTTTGTGAAGACATTCCAAAGAACAACCCAGATGAGGTAAATGCCATCTGACAAATAAACTAACCTGGCTCGATATGCAATTGGAAAACACTTATTTTTAAACAGCTACAACCACAAAACAAACAAATAGTCCATACTCCTGAGAATGTACAATGATGTATGAATGGAGTCCTCCAAGTTCCAAAGCCTTTCCTTGCTGACCCCAGAGTTATCTGGGATTGGCCACAACTAGGAAGTCTTCCTGGACAGTTCTCGGTGAGACAGAGTTTTCCATTTATTTTCCTCTATATGTACCCAAAAGGTTTCAGGTGCAGCATCTAGAGAACCAGGAAAATAAAATTATCCAGGGCCCCAAAGGACACTGCTATACACTAGTCTTATAAACAATATGCCACATCAATTTTTCTGCTCAGTTTAGCTTTGAATGTATGTTAATTTCTCATGACTCTCCTTCTTAACATTTTATGTGTTAATGGTATCTAACAGTAACTATGATCAATAGGCCAGATCATTTTCAAGCAGCATGATTGCCTCAGGCTCTGAAACACTGCAGTTAGCCATTTCATAAGAGGAAGTAGCCTCCCTTAAGTCATTATTAAATGATGAATTATTAATCTTTGTTATTCAAGCATTGATCTTAAGTGTACCAAGTGTATTCCTATCTACTTGGTGTAAGTAGCATGGGGAGGGGGAAGGAATGGAGAATATATATATAGGCATTCTCTTTTGTAACCTCAATTATTGTATATCAATCTAATTAGCCACCATTTGCACCAAAATGTACAAGAAACAAGAAGAATAAAGAGATTGGTGTGGGGGATAAAGTAGATGAATGTTGTGCAAATTTGCAAATCAAATGATCCTGAGATCATTCTGTTAATGATGTACTTCAAGATACTGGAAATCATACGGGAAAAGGTATCTATCTTTAAGGAAAATTTATACCTTAGTTTAAAAGATGCCTTTCTGTATGATTTGTTTTAATGGCATTTTAAATGACACAAGTAGAATAGCTACTGCTGAGCTTCAGATCCACTCTTTGTTAACTGTGCTTGTTCAACGAATAAAGTTAAGAGCTGCAATTGTGCTTTTACATGAAAATGCCTACAGCCACACCACTAAAACTTTTGCTGTTATCTTTTGAAATTGATTAATTATAATTGGTATATAAAAAGAAATCCAACAACAGAGGTTGTCCTATGGATCTGTCTGTCACAAAGATTCCACAGTGAAATGGACTGAGATCAAGGTGGCATGCATGTCTGTTCAAAAGTATGTCCCACAGTTCTCTATGGGGCTTGCATCAAAGGAAACAAGTATAGAGTTAGAGGTCTCAGATTCTGTTTTATCAGTTTAGGTTAGATGTATGATTTTCAGGCAGAAACACAGACGTTTGCATGTTCTCACTGGACAGGTTTATAGAAGTGGCATAATTACAGGAGCTAGGAAACAATATTATTTCTTCATTTTTGTACATGTATATTTTGCCCTTCAACATATTTTCTGGAATAGGTTGTCAAGTAATAGACATCTGAAATATAAAAGTAACTATGGCTGTTCCCTGACCACAAGAGTCAGCAATCTGGAAAACAGTTCTGTTAGCTTTGATTGAAGGCCACTCAGTTTGACTCTGTTGACAATGCCTTCTATGGAAATCCAGATCTTCATGTCACCTGTTGATTACCATTCAAAATCAAAAAGCAGCCCAAATTTATGTTATGTTTAAGAACATTCTTTGAAGTGTTTGCTATTATTTTTCATATAAGGAATGTGTTGATAGCTTTTTTATATCATGGTTGACTTTTCTGGGTCAACTGAACTTTTAGGGAAGATCAAATATAACAAATTTCAAAATACTAGGTACAAGAACAGACTTTCTATTTTTGTATGTAAAACCCAAATGTTGAGCTTATTTCTCCAGAGTTTTTTGGTCTGATTTTTTTTTAATGAGGATGACACACAGAATATAAATGGCTGCAGACAATAATCCTGAAACTTTTCAGAAAAACAAGTGTGTTCCACGATGAGAATGTTCCTATTTAACAGAAGAATGAATTGCTTTTCTTTGCCTACCTCCTTATTTCCATCCCCCAACAGGCATTTTGTGTGAAACACCATATTTCATACAGATGTTTCCATCCTTTATTGCAATATCTAAGCTGTTCCACAACACAATTGAAATGCTGATATGACTAAAATCATGCTAAAATACAGTATTTTAATACAGTTAAATTGACTGACATACTAAAAAAGGGGCATGGACTATGTAGCTTTCTAGCAGGCTCATTTTCTGCAGTTCCAGAGACTAGAACATTCAAAATACAAGAAAGGAGATTCTACCTAAACATTAGAATTTGTTGTTATTTAAACTGCAGGAACTCTTTGAATAGATTGTCTCAAAAGGTGATGGACTCTTTGGAGGTATTTTCAAGACAGGCATCTTTTTGGTATGCTTAATGATTTAACCCTGCATGAAAGTAGATTGCACTTATTGTCCCTCCCAACTCCAGACTCTATTATTTTGTCTCAATATTTATCCATCTCAATACTTATTTATCCAAGTGAAAGGAATGCCCACAAAATGTCATTTACAGCTCTTGGTAGTCTCTGGGAGGAGTGAATTTATGTAAAACACTACTGACCCTAAACACAATCACTCCAACAAGTGGAAAATTTACAGCCAAAATTCACCAAAGTTTATATCCAGGAAAGCAGCCAAATGGCTGATAAGCCAGCTGGTTCTTAAACAAACAAACCCCCAGATAGCAGAGTCAGTGCAAGCAACACAGTCTTGGAGATTCAAAGCAGTATCAGCAGAAGGATTACCAAAAGAGTTGTCAGACGGTCCAAAATTCAAGGTATCAGATAGGCAGGTTGATAAGGCAGTCCAAGGTCAAGGTTTCCGGATAATCAAAATAGTCAGCAATCTAGGAAACAAGGATTTGTTCCAAAAAGGCATATGACCACTGGCAAAGAGCCACATATGCTCCAGCTGCCTAAATAGGCAAGCAGCAGGCCTTCAGGTGTGTCTGATCACAAACGCACTTCTGATAAAGCCTACATGATCTTCAAAGGCCCTCTCTTTTGGCTTGATGCTCCCTGAAGGTAGGCATACTTCCCAGATCCTCAGCCCCAAGCAGACTTGGCTGCTGAACCTCTGAAGTGGCCACAGACTCTGTTCTATCAGAGCTAGGGCCAGCTTCAGGCTCCCCAATTACAAGTTCAGGTCCCAGGGGCTCTGGCTCATCCTCTGAGTCATCCGAGTCATCCTCCAGGCTGGTCATGACAGTTTATGATTTTGGTCTGAAAATTTCTATGTGTGTGGAGTGCTAGCCATGATAGGCTACAATAGCCATAAATAAATAAATAAGCAAGCCCACAATCTCTGATGAAGTCATCTGTCCTGTTTTAAAATATTCAATTTTTTTAATGAAAAAGACACATGAAAAAAGGAAAAGAAAAAACATGGTAACCCCCCCTCCCAGTCCCTCCATTAAGATCTTCTTGCTCAGTCAGTCAGTTCCAAAAAGCCCGCTTACATACAAGGCACAGGCAACACAAAAGGTGGGATCAGCCTTTCTTCACCTAGATGGAAGCTCTGTAATTTGGGAAGTTGCACCTGGGTGGGGGTGGGGGGGCAAAAAAAGTGCTTCTCTGGAAATCATAGTTGTTCAGGTAGCCTAGAACCCAAGCATGTAGGCCCACAATCAGCACTTTCAGTTGTGCTCAGCAACAGGCCAACAGCCACTGAAGCTATTGTAAAAAGAAATTGGGAGCCCATGTGATTATGCCCAGTCAATAAAGTGGCCACATAATTGTGGACCTGCTGAATTTATTCTTCAGAAACAACTCACAATGGCACATGTTACCATAAACCAAATGGGATGCAACTAGGGTATGCATCACCATGGAGAGGTCAGACTTCTCTAGGAATGGTCACAGTCATTGCAGTATGTAAACATACTGCCAACCACCATTGAAACATGGGCATCCAGGCTCCAGGCTGAAACTGGGAGTGTATCTGAGCTGCAACCTTGAGTTTCCAGATATGTAACTCATTCAAGCAGAGGTCCACTCCTTATTCTTTAACATTTGTTTTGACAGAACAGAGGTTTGTCTCAGTGAGTGGTTGTTTTGTGTTAAATGGCTGTCAATCTAGGATTAATGCAGTGGGTGTTTTTTTTTACAATTAAAATTATATTTTAACAATTTTCCAATTGTTTTTGAATGGTCTTCCAATCCTTAGTTAGTACCACAATCACAGCAACTAAAACAGAGCATGGTGGATGATGTGTGTCAGAGACAGAAGGATATGAAGATATAGCATTTTCAAAGCAAGCTCCCAATGACAAACATTCCTAGATCCCTCATCAAAACACATCTCAAATTTCCACTCCTAGGATGAGCTGCTAGCAAAAAGCACTGAACACTGGATCATTCCTATAATACACTGCTTCAACATTCCTCCTCCCAAAGAATCGGTATTAAAAAGCCTTGATAAAACCATGCATTAGAGATGCCAGTCACAAAATGACAAGCAAGGAATTTGATTTTATGATAGTTTACAGTGACAGGTAGATCTGTTCCTCCTTCTGCCCATCAGATTTCTATTTACGACACAATCTTATCTGGGTGTAAGCCCCACTGAACTGAAAGGACTCCCTTCTGAATATACATGCGCAAGCAACTACATTACTACTTTTCCTGGGATGTGGAATGCTGCTTCACGAAGGTGTTAATGAGATCTGTCACGTCTAAAAATATAAAGCTAATGAAAATATTCCCCCACATATAATAAGTCTTTTCCTACAAAATCTTTTAAATACATTTCTGCAGACACCCACACAAAGTTGTACTCATTTTATTTACCATGGCAACATGAAATACTAGATACTTATCACAACCTGAAGGCAACTATTCAAAGCACTCTTGCAGTATTCAGACACTCTTTAGAAAAAAAATTGAAAGTCAGAATTATGTATTACATAGTCGCTTCATTTCCTGAAACCACAACAACAACATCTTCTCTTGGCAGAGGTAGAAGCACCAACAATACTGTGTACCCTATCACCCTCTATGACATGCAGACAAAGGCATACACACACACACATACTGTATACATACCAATCAGTTAGGTTCCAAATACAAACTGGTTGATCAGTCTATTTCTAGTCTCTATCGGTTTTGCTTTCAAAACCCTCTTTAGTCCTTTTTCCTTCTTTAAATTAAATGCTTCAATGTTAGGTCACTTTCTGCCCCATTTCTTTTAGATGTGGGGAAAAAAAAGAACCACATATGTTCCTAGAATTGTGAATAATCACACTGGCCAGAGAGGAGTGACCACAAGACAAGTCTCATAAGATATTCTGAGTCCTCAATTTCCAGATACCTTAGAAAATGTTTAAAGGACAGGTTACAGTGCTAAAAGGGAGGTCAGAAACTGAAATGGTTTCACTGGACTGCTTTGTGAAACTACATGCGAATTTGAATTTGAAGGATTCCAAGTACATGGACTTAAATGCTTTGACACCGGTGGCAGCTCATGGCTCAAACATTTGTGAATCTGCTTTAGATTTTATTTGAAACATTAAGATTTAGCACCTCGGGTATCTCTTTAACACTGAGACTAAAATCAGAAGCCATTCACCGTTCTAACAGCAGAACTACTAGCTAGCACTATTGGAGATCAGAGAAGCATATATAACTTATTCTCACAAATTACCATAATTGATTAACAGTGAGCAAGAACCAAACAAATGTAAGCTCTTTAAAGCCCTATTGTTTTAAATAAATGGGGCAAATGTAAGCAAGTACTAGACTTCCCTATTGAAATAAATGGAGCTTCAAAAGAGTTCACTGGATTGTACATTACATTTTTTCAGTAAAAAAAGACATTCTGTCTGTTTAGTAGATGTATTTTTTTTCCCTTTCATTTGTGAACAGGAAAATCCTAACACCATACAGATTCATAGTAGTACCAGCAGGAGCAGCTACTATTGCTGCAGTGGTAATCTTAATAACAGTATCAGTTTTTCTTTCAACTTGGTCCTTTCTACATAACTTCTACCTTAGCACATGGGGGTTTTAAACTGTAATTTTATCAAGAAGCTAGTGCTAGTGTGATGTAATGGTTTGAATGTTGAACTGTGACTCTGGAGATTAGGGTTTGATTCCTCACTTGGCCATGAAACTCACTGGGTGACCTTGGACAAGTCACATGCTCTCAGCCTCAGGGGAAGGCAATGGCAATCTTCCTCTAAATGAACCCTGCCAAGAAAAAAAACCATGATAGGTTTGTCTTAGGGTCACCATAAGTCAGAAATGACTTGAAGGCAAAAACAACAACAGCAAATATAATTATATGTTTTGTCTACATGCAATGTGCTGACATGGATGTGCATACATTGCCAAGCACTGAAAATATGGGGCTTGAGCACCTACATTTCCCCCACCCATAGTGGGTTGAACCCCTGTAGTTGGGTAAAGTCCACTGTAATTTGAAAATGGCATGTCAAAAAAAAAAAAAAAAAAAGAGCAAACAGACAAATCTTCCATTTTGAGAAATATGTATGGAAATATTTTTGAGCTTTCATGCAGACTTCAAAGCAATTTGTGGGAAGGGTATGGAATAAATAGATGAAAGAATGCACAAAGTTGCATTTAATATTTTTGTCTGACCCTAAATTTTGTGGTTATAATCAGAATAGTAACAATCTAGAGGTTTGTAAAGTATTCAGATATTTATGCTTGGACAGCATGTGCATAGGTAATAAAGACAGGCCTACATTGTTCTCATAGGATCATTCCAGTTGGCATGTGTGTACCACATTTACATAATACCTTCACTAACAGATTGTAAGTATTCATGAGAAAATACTTGAAATTTGATAATGACATCCTCAGAGCCTCAAATGACTTACTCCAGAGGACATTCTCTAAAGTCAGTTGGGCAGATAAGTGCTTTAATTCCTCACTTCTTATTCTGAAGTCCAATCATGCACTTACAAAATGACAATGCTATTTAGAATGTTGATTGCTTTTCCTTGCCTCCCATAACAGCAAAACCTACCAGCCTCTTTTAGTGCACTTCTAGTTCTTGAGTGAAACATTAAGCTTATTATATACAAATGTCAGTAAACCGAAGTAGTACGAAAATAGAAATAAAGAGAACATCACCTGTCCTATTAGAGTCAAGGAAAAATTAAGAGGATTTTCTGCATATTTTTTTCTGGATGTTTTCTTTTTCTTTTCTTTTCTGTTTTTTTAGAGAAAGCAGAACAAGAAAGGACATACGTACTTACAGAGGGGAAAACAAAATGAAGACACTCTATAATAGAAAGGAGGGGGAGAATGAATGGAATAGGTTGTAGACATGGAGTGAATAATGTAATGTAAAAGAAAGAAAAAGGGGGTGGGATTGAAACAACAAAACCCAAAATGGAGCATGGTAGTGAATACAGAAATTGCTTACAGTAATTATAGAAATTACGTCCCTAATTTTATATCTCTTTTATGTTTAGCCCTTTGGACTGAAAAAAAAAGTGTGTGTGTGTGTGTGTGTATTTAAAATGTGTAGGAAATCACAGAGGATAGTGAAATGATTAATACAGCAATCACATGAACAGCTACTCAAAACGTTAAATCTTACCGAGTTCAGCAGTAGATTTTCTACTATTGTGTATCAAATCACAGAATTATAATGACTTCCAACTTACAAAAGACATCACTGTCCTGGATAATTCCTTCCACAGTTCCCAGTAGAGGCCAAGAAAGACAGAAGAAATAGTGAAAAAATGTTAGGGAATAAAATCCTAAATATAAAGTGTCCAGATATGAACAGTGACCATGGGGAACTACAAGTCACTGTCAGCTTGCTAACAAGGCAATTGATTGTAGCTGGGTGTCTTGGAAACTAATGGTGGTACAAGGTCATGAAGTGCCAGAGAGCATGTAGTACAATTTGTAAACATGCTGTGTCATCCTGGTTGGGGGACAGCAATGCAGGTGGCACAGGAAAAGCCACAGGAAGAGGCTGGGCATAGTGGTCTCATGATAAGTGCCTATATAAGGCCCATGACCTCAGTGCACTGTGTGGGTTGTTGTTTGTTGGTGAACTGGTGATGTGTAGCTCAAGTTAAGGTTCGTGTTTGTAAATACAGCAATAAAGAATAAGTGCCTCTTTTTGGAGATAAATCTGGCTTCAGTCTCATTTGTTAGCTGCAGCAGGAGGAGTTCCTGGAAAGCCAGACAGCTCCAAGACAGCCAGGTGTTTTTCTTCATGAAGGCTTCTGAAAGCTTGTCTGCTCACTCACGTCTGTGACAAAAAATACCCAAACTGAATAGAATCATTATGATTCTAGTGCAAAAAAGTAAAGTTTTCCAAAGTTAATATTTGGATTGATTTTAGGAGGTCTCTCTACACATCTCTGCTTTAGAAGCAACTCATATATGAAATTGGGATCTAGTTCCAGTGTAGCCCTAATTTGCAGAGATGTTTTGTCCATCATGACCTTCTCTTCATAGATGGTCCCTGGGATACATCAACCATGAAGCTGAGGCCTGGTCTTGAAATGAAAGACCAATTAATTCATAATAAATAAGTAATAACTCTTTTTCCTAAGCAACACAACAGAAAAGTAAATTGCTTCAAGGGACTGTATACCATTTACAGATTTATCTAAATACTGTTAAATACTGAAGGATGCCTGCTTCATATACATCTACCTATGGCCATGGCAAACATATATGTAAATAATGTTATTTTGTTGCCACATCTCAATGTTGCCAGATGTTTGATAATATTTATTTCTATTCCTATGCCTTTTTGTCTGGCTATAATGCCATCTTACTATTACTTTAGAACAGACAGACAGACAGACAGACAGACAGACAGACAGACAGTATGAAACAGAAACAATTATTTATGACATAGGGACTTGACAGACAGGTGGCTCAACACTGCCCCTTTGAGCTCCAGAATCAGGCCATGGCAACCGCATGGCATGGCCTGCGCATGAGGCAAAAAGAAGCCCCCAAAAGGGGGTTCTTTTGATGCTGTAGAAGGGGTGCCATAACCACTGCAGCACAGTGTTATGATGTCCCTTGTGCGCAGCACTGTTTGGGCGCTGCACATGAGGGACATCATTGTGGCATGCTCCATGTAAATGGGCGCGCACCAAGGTGGAGCCCAGGGGGAGGAAGTAAATGCTCAGCCCTTTTTCACCCCTAGAACGTAGTCAGACCGGCACAAAGTGCCAGTCTGTACTGCCTCTTAATCATCCTTTCCCTCAAAACAAAACAACACAAATCAAAACGTCTGGATCATAATGAATACTTAAAAGCTGTTGGTATATTAGAGATAAATAGAATAACTAAATTGGTTCCTATTCCCATTCAGTTCTAAGCCTTGTATTGTTTATTTTGTTTGGCTTTTACACTGCCACTCTTCACTCCAGCCTTTCTAGTGCTCTGACATAAGCTATATAATGAATGACTGATGCACTTTGTCAGAGAGGAAATTACAGGGACTAGGGTGGAGTTTTGCAAAAAGAAAGCATGCACAAATTAGGAGTGGGAGTTTGGCTTGGATGTTTGACTTTGAGATACGTACATGATGATTTGACCCAGCCCTACAGTACCTACACTGCAGTATGAAAATATACAGTGCTTTAAAGAAGTGTGTGTGTGTGTGTGTGTGTTATAACCTGGAACTAATATCTATTTAACTGTCATTACCATTTGATGTACAGAAGACATCCAACACTGTGAAGATACAAAATAGTTTTGCTGTGGCACAAATGTTAAGTAGCAATGCACCACAAACACAAAGTATTAGGTAGAACAATCTTTGTAAACAATTACAGTTATGAGTGTTCATTGGTAAGTTCATCCTGGAATTTTTGCCTATTCAAAATTGCTGTCCTTCTATCAGATTGGACCACTGGCAAACAACAGTTTTCAACACTTGATGCACAATTAGATTGAGGCACATACTTTGACTAATCAGTCTAAGGCAGTGATTCCCAAACTCTGCTCCTCCAGCAATTTTGGATTTCACCTCCCAGAAACCTTAACCATCTTGGCCAATGGTCTAAGATTCTGGGAGCCAAAGGCCAAAAACACCTGGAAAACCAGAGTCTGGAAATCACTGGTATAAGGTATTCAGATTCTTGCTTTCAAGCCAATGTTATTTTATTTAGTTTTATTGTGCTGCAGGGTTGTAAATCACATCCCCAGTCTCAGGTCCTTTGCAGTGTGAAATAAGTTTTCCTCTAGAATTGCACTGTATTTTGCTCCATCCATCTTGCCTTCCTCATCCCTGACCAGTTTCCTAGTCCATGATGAGGAAAGGCATCCTGACAACATATCACCACCATACATACCATTCACCCTCTAGATGACTATCAGAGTAATGAATACTGTTAACTTGTATCATGCATAACAGTTTGTGAGAAGACCAAAAGGTTCAGTTTTAGTTTTAGTCTCATCAAACCAAATAAAATTTATCCACAAGCTTGTTGTGTATGGAGGTGTTGTTGTTGTTGTTTTCAACTTTTTTGGTGGGCAATGTTTTTCTTTTAGCAGTGTCTTTCTTCTCACAACTCTCTCATAAAGCCAAGATCATGGCACATTTATTCTCAGCAGATTCACAATTCAACCATCTCCTTTTCATTTTTCTAATATTGGATTTAACTGTGTCCTTGTCGATGTTCATAGTTTGGTTAGGTCCTTGATTTTCATTATACTGTTTACTTACTGTGTTCTCCAGCAAACTCTGAGACCTTTCAGAAATAGATGTCTTTAATCTAAGATCATGTGGCACTAAACTTGCTTATATTATTTCAAATAAAGACATCTCTTCTTGAAGGCTAGATTCCATTCAACTACATATGGGACTCCTGGAGGCATTGCTTATTCAAACATGTCACTGCTAGGAGGTGAATATTTATGAAGCTCACATGTGACACTTTGTTTTTGTTCTTTTTGTTTGTTTGTTTGTTTACTTAGCATTTGTGCCAAAATTACTTACAGACAGACAGATAGACAGACACACACACTACACCAGAGAGAGACCCATATCCATGGGAGGGGGGGGGGATATATGCTCAAATTTTTCATGGAAATGCAAAACTCTGGGTAACAATGTAACTTAATGAAATGAATGACTACTGGTGCAAGCAGACCATATCACTGTTACACCTTTGACTGGGCAAATGGTTTCATCTGCGATCCTCCACTGGTGCAGGGCATCAGAGCATCAGTGTGCCCAGTAAAACACTGGCAACATACAATGCCCCTCACATGCTGCCCTCATCACCTTTCACCTCATGCCCCTCTTCGACTGTCTGGTTTGTGTATGTTGTATTTATATACATCAGAGGTGTCACACTTTCACTTTTTCACATTGCCAACCAGACCACTTGGATACACCGGTTCCCAGATCTTTTAACATGCACCTGCACCAGTGTGTTTATATGCAGCAGTAGGGTTAGGGTTAGGATTCAGATATATCTCTTGTCTAGAACCACTGTTGCAATGGGGCAGTGCTTCTCAATTATTTTCTGTCATGCCCCCCCCCCTAGGAAGAAGAAAATATTTTGTGCCCCCCGCGCGACTGTAAATAGTATCATTTGTCTATAAAATTGTTATACGTACACCTCTATATAACAGAGCCTCACACCCCCCTTTACAGAGCCTCACGCCCCCCCCGGGGGGCCCGCCCCACTATTTGAGAAAGGCTGCATTGGGGCATTTATATGCAAGGGCGAAGGTACACATTTTCTGCCTTGAGTCGGACTACTGTGGCTCTTTTTTGCTCTTAAAGCACTGCTATAATGACAGTGACATAGGAGTGAAACAGATGGGCCAAATAAAGGTTTCCACCTGCTTTGAAGGTGAGGCATTTAGATAACACACACCTCCATAGTAGGAAGAAACCAGATTGAAAGCAGGCCCTGAGGCTAAAAACCAGAGCATCCAATGGGATGACATCTAGGCAGTAGGCAGTCATGAGTGGATTGTTTGTGCGACAGTACACATGCATCGTAGGGAGGCAACAAAAATAACTACCCAGTACTGTGGCTTGATGCCACACCTTGCGGTTGGGCTGTGTGCATCCCACTTTGGGATCAGGCCATGTGGGCAGTGGAGTTTTGGCCAGCTTTGTGTTTGAGCTGCTTTTTCTTGCCCATCTGTTCTGGGCCATAATTACATTTTTTGACTGCTCTGGTCTTGATGTCCATGCATGGAAACCATACTTAACCACCTTTTTCTAGTGCAGAGGAAGTCAATTGCCTCATGGAAGGATTCTTATCCCCCTGACTCCAAAGTGTTACTACAGCTCCATCAAGCATTACTCAATAGATTGCTATTGACTATCTCACCAGATTGTCATGATTTTTCACCATCCTTTGGGGGATCTCTACAAGACTTTGTTTTTCCAAGGCAAGGAACAATCAGACCTCCTATTCTGGGCAAAAAACCCCAAACAAATCCAAACTCATGGGCTCCCAAACATGATAAAATCAGGGACAGCATTCCCTGTATGTTTCTGAATACTACCGGCCATTTTGAGGCAAAAAAAAAAAAAAAACCCTGCAACAACTCCCTAGTTTTAGAAGGTTATAGGATGTGGTTACCTAAAGGATTTTTTAAAAATGGCTTGGTATACACATACTTAGCTCATGGGCCACACTTTGCCTACTTTTAGTCTACTGTAGTATGACTTAGAGTGAGATCTTATAATATGACTACTCATGAAAAGACTTTAGGTTGAAGACAGATTTTGAATTAAGAATGCATTTGTTATAATCCTTCAGTTTAATTTTCTTTTTCAAAATGAAACAGTGAAGAGGGAAGATTTATTGTTTTCCGAAAGGAATAATTCACGAGTGAGCAGGCAGAAGTATTTGTTTGCCTGTTGATGACCCTCATGAAGTGGCATCATTGTATCACATTGATGTTTATGATAAAACACTGTATGATGTAATGTTGTTATAATCCATTTTTAATGACCGTGATATATGTGAAAGAAAATGAAGCCCTTACAGTGAAATATTTTAAAGAAAAAGATTGCACCTTTATTTATTTTTAATGTTAATTTTCTGTTCTATATAGCTTACAAGCTGTTATTTATTCAGTCTGTGTGCATGTTTTCCCCCATCTGAATATATGAAACATCATGGCAATGAATTTTGTGTGGCTCACATACATACCAAGGTTAACAAGCCAGGTGTGATCAAGACTGAATGTTACTTTGAGGTGACCCACTAGAATAAACTGAGCTTAAATATAGAATAATAAAGTTAGATGGCACCTTTGAAATCATTTAGTCCAACTCACTACTGAGTGCAGGATTTGAAATGTAGGAAGCAGCTACAACATTCCTGACAGATGACAGCATAGTGCTTACTTGGATACTTTCTGAAATGAAAAACTCACCATGTGTGCAGCTCTTGTTATTAACAACCATCTCCTAATGTGTAACTAATTTTGCTTATAGTTTACTCCCATTGGTTCTAGACTTCCTTTCATTCAACAAAGAACAAATCCGTAGCAACCTCTGCATAACATCCTGACAAAGATGTCTTTCATCTACTCTTTACCAAACTAACCATTCCTAATCCACTGAACAATTACGCTTAGGACTTAATTTCTAAATTTCTCATTATACCACTTGCTTTCTTCTGGAGAAAGTCTAGTATGCCAGTGTCCTTTGGCAGATGTGGCATTCAGAAATGGAAACAGTACCTCAAATGTCATCTCACTAATACAGAATAAAGTATAATTCCTTGTATCGGTAGTATACTAGGCATCTGTGAAATCCAAAACTGCAGTGACAGACATATGATTAATTTCCCATGTTTGTGAATCTAAAAAGGAGCCTGTCTTATCCTAGGTTAGACTATTCGTTCATCTAGTTACACATTGTCTACACTGACTGGTAGTGGTTTCCCAAGATTTAGTGCAAAATTCTACAAGGAACCGGGAGATCAGTGATAAGATGTTTATTGAGATGTTACATATTTTAAGTCCCCCCCCCCCTTTTTTTTTTCTCGGTCCTTTTATATTTTTTAAGAAATTTGCCCCTAAAACTCACCCCCCCCCCCCAAAAAAAAAGACCTAATGCTAGCTTTCCTTGCAATGAAAGCAAAATATTGCCCATATCTTCAGACAAAGATGTATCAATCAAGTTAATAAACAGTAGCTTCCTCCACAGCATCACAAAATGTTGGCCAACAGCTTATATTAATTACATAAAATTTGCTGGGACTTATTTTCTAAGAAATTTTAACATTTATTATTATTATTCACCATACTCTTCCACAAAAAAATTATTTAATTACAAGTATGTATTAAGATTGTATCTTTTTCAAGGTATTTTCACAGAGCATATGGTTATTGTAGTTACGGTATTTAAATAGTTACAAGTTCCCTCACTGAACACTTTCAAAAGTACATTGTTTCTTGCTTCCTCTAAACCCATTCTCTTATACTTCTAACTGCTTCCCCTTTAACAGAACTATCAATTCTGTAAAGGTACACTGGTCTGAATTCCAGCTGACAAATCTCAGAATGGAACAGATCTGAACTGACTCTTAAATTGACACACTTTCTCTTGACTCTGACTTGCTCCTTACTTTTCATAGTCACTCTTCCCACAGAAATCCCTCCTTGACAGCCAGGTTGAACCAGGAGTGGCTGTTGGGGAAATCAACTCTGCATAGGAACTTGCTCCAATGGTCATGATTTGAACTGTGAGATCAATCATATTGGAACCTATGTGTCAGAATATGAAACTGACATTGGAATCTCACCAGTGGTACATCTAGACCATGGTCTATATCCTGACTTTCTAGAGACCCAGGGCACTAATGTTACTGTTTAAGGTCCATTCCACAGTATTGCTCTAGCTGAGATTCTTTAACTGGAGATACTGTGGAATGAACCTTGAGTCTCTTGAATTCATTCATTTTTTACAAATATTTTTCCTTCTCACACCAAAGTCTCTTTTGAGTAACTTAGCTCAGCTGAAAGTTCATTAGTCATCCATCCTGGTTTTTGAGACATCTCCCATTTTTCTTCATCATTGGAACTGTTTGAAATTGTACCTTAAGTATCTCCCTTTTGAGAAGTTCTTATCCATCTTGAACTCCCTTCTCTTTTAGTATTCCTGACCACAGGATCACCTCCATTTATTTCTCTAAGTTTACTAAAATTAGCTCTCCTGGAATCTAGAATGTGTGTCTGACTATGCCTGGCTTTTCCTTTCCATTGTATAACAAACTCTAGCAGAACATGTTCACTCCCACATAATGATCCCACCTCTTGCACCCCATTAACTAGGTCATCTCTTTGTGGTTAAGATCAGATCTAAAATAGCTGATCCCCTTGTTGCCTCTTCCACCTTTTGGACAATGAAATTGTCATTGAGGCAAGTGAGGAATTTGCTAGACCTTGAAGATTTGGCTGAGTTTGAATTGCAGCAAATATCAGGAAAGTTGAAGTCACCCCTCACTACTACATCTCTCCTTTCTGAGTGTGTGGTCATCTGTTCTAGAAAGGCATCATCTAATTCCTCAGTCTGACTTGGGGGTCTGTAGTATACTCTCACAATAACATCCCTGTTGTTTGCCTCCCCTCTAATTTTTATCCAGATGCTCTCTACCTGGCTTCCAGTATTGATGTCCTGGATCTCTTCACTGATGTAAAGGTCCCTGACATATAATGTTATTCCTCCTCCTTTCCTGTTTGGCCTGTTTCTCTTAAAAAGGTTATACCCCTCTATTTCTACATTCCAATCATGAGACTCTTCCCACCAGGTTTCAATTATGCCTATTATATCATATTTGCTTTGTTGTACTAGGAGTTCGAGTTCATATTGCTTCTTTGAAGAACACTGTCTTGTTCTTCAAAGAAGAAGAACACGTTGTTCCCTTTCTCTACGAAGAAGGCAGCCCTGTCAGCTCCATCTCTAGCACGAATGGCTGCTAGCATATTCCCACACATGATTCCCAGCTTTATGGGCTCTTGTAAGTCATCCTGAGATTCTTGATGTAGGGCAGGACTAAACATTTTAGTAATAAAAAATAATTCTAAGTTTTCTGTTGACCTTACTATGAGCATCTGGAGTGATTGCTCCAATTTTTATCATAAGCTCATGTTGCCATAGCCTATTGCTGTCTACGTGTATAAATACCAAATATCCTTACAAAAACAACACCAGGCTAGAGGGATTTTGAATGTCATCTTAAACAATCCCTTGTTTTTCACACATTTTTTTCCTGATTTAATATTTGCATTAGAAACTTCTCACAGTCATTTCCACATGCAGCACAGAAAAATAGTGTGTGTGCTTTCTACAATGCTCCTGAAATTGCTGTTTCCATAACAATCTTGTACTCCTTTGGTATCAAGGGAGACATTATGTGGATCCACAGTAGGAGAAATTATTGAGCAGGAGAATGTGATAAAGCACAGAAGCAACCGGTACTCTGCTGACACAATGTATATACTCAGCTATAGGTAACAGAGGCTAGACCTGTAGTTTGGTTGCACTGCTTAACTACATTATTTTGTTTCTTTTAGTAGTCCATAGACACTCTGATTGTTTAGATTAAAAGAAAAGTGAAAAAAATGGGAATGGGGTGTTTCATCATTAAAGCTGGGCTGAAATATCACTAATATCCCCTGCAAAATAACTTCCTCAGTCAGAACTTCAGCACAGGATCCTTCCATGTTGACACCCATCCAAGGAGTGTATTTGATGAACAAGGAAAGATGTACATCATATCCAACCAAATGTTGGGTTTGGGTCCAGTTTACCAAAAGGACCACCACTTTTCCATATGAGTCTCCCTAAATTAAATGGAAAAGACTGTCATGTGTACCTCACCTTTCTCACAGGCAGGAAAATGGAGGCCATTTAGCCCAGATGATGGAACTCTATCACTAAAGAGCCATCTGAGACTCCATTGAGTTTTCATTGTCTCTAAAGTCCCATTTGTTCCAGCAATCACTCACTGATTGTATGAAATTCTGCTACCTTTCTGCCAGTTTTTAAACAATTACATTGTTGTTTATTTTATTCTTATTCAAGTCCTCCCCATATTATAAATATGACTGGCATCTTAAGATAGAAATTCTGAGTATATATTCACTAGCATAAATAAATAAATAAAAATCCTGGCCACAACTCTGTAAAAGAAGCCTCAAGCTATTATTTTCAACTTACAAATGTGGTGAGAGAAGGGAGAATTGGCTGAAAGAATAACAGCTCAAGGCACTCTAGCAATGTTCATAGCAGATCTGAGATTTAAATTGTGAGGTTCTCATTTATAGAAGATAGGGCCAACTTTCCCTTTGTCAAATGAATAAAATAGCATGCTTCAGGAGCATCCTAAATCTATGTGGGTTATAGGAATCAAATAGGTTTAGAACTGGTGCCCTTTGCCAATTGCAAAAGGACCCACAATGTCATTGCCTGGGACTAAATTTTTACATGATGGCCAATGTTTTGGTAATTATGGCTTGTTGTGTTGCCATCAAACATTTCTAGCACTTTGAAAATTGTTTTAGACACTAATACAAATGTTTTAGACTTTTATTTTTATTTTCAAATCTGAGTGTCAGAAAATAGGTCCCCTCTCCCCTAGCCTCCCATATCATTTACTATATCTTTGAAAGTATACCATGGGTCTTCTTTATCAAATAAAGTACATCACATACTTGTTGTCTATAAATGAAATAGTTAATAATGCTGATAATTGTACTAGAAATGCATATTACTTTGAGGAAATGTAAAGTTCCAGATATATTATGTTAAATAACTAGGAGTTTTGTCATGCTTATTTATATGAAGAAAAATGAATGGTTCATTTGGCAGAAATGTTTCATATTATCTCCCATGCTTCTCATCTCCGAAGAGTAATCTTTATGTTATTGTGAAGATCATTTATCTGAGGGAATTTTTAAAACAAAATAAAAAGAAATTATTTGCCAGCATCATCTATCTGTGTATTATCTGTTTGGAAATAATATTATTTTTTGTCAGCACTTCTCTTAATTTATTGAAGCCAGGTTGGATTCAAAGAAATATATTTGTAGATGTCTTCATGAGATCCAATAAGTTTAAAATACAGATATTGATGATGAGAAATGGAGTTACAGAGTGGAGATTTCTCCAGTCCCTTTAAATATAACATTTGGTTGGAAAGAAAAGTACCAATCTGTCTTCACTGAACAGATATGACGGAATGAAGACTGTTATATTTACTCATTCCATAGTTTCATCTAGCCCCATGGTTCAAATATATTGATGGGCTGCAAGTATCTACAATAACAGATGAAATTCTTTCCTAGCCCTACTAGACAATATCAAGGTTTGGGCCTGAAACTAAGGAAAGGCAATTAATCCCATTGGATTAGAGGCAAAACAACTCCTGTCTAATCTTCTTCATGCAAATGATGTTCTCTACAATTGATCTAGGGACCTTTATTAATGAATAATAACTTGGTTCCCCACTGCCATGACACTATTTTTTTTAAGGGGATTGGGATTGTATGCTCTTGTGAGACGAGACTATGTTGATGGTGTTGAGGCTTTTGCTAAATAAACTTACTAAAGTTTCAAACAGCTACTGGGCAGAAGCAGTAGAGGAGGGTGACACTGGTGGAGGTTCTGTCAGAGGAAATGGCAGTGACACTATAGATAATATAGATGGGATGCAGACCCCCCAAAAAGGTCGATCTATCTGCATCTTGTTTTGCTGCGCGAGGGACATGCAGATGCTAGGCGTCCATTGCATCAAAATGGCGGCGCGCATGTGTACAGGGCACCGCCATTTTGACGCCCTCATCACGTGCAGGGGTGAGGCACGGATAGACGGTGCGCCCTTGGCCAACCCCTAGCACGTGACGAGGGCACACTTTAGGCCTGTCTGGAGAGGGCCATAGATAACTGAAAGGAGCTACTCCTGGACAGAAATTATTGATAAACCACTTTTGATAGTATTGATAAGCCACTTTTGAAGCCCCCTAGCTTGGAAATTTTATGATGAGAAAATTCAGAATGAAATAAGAAATACTGTCATATTGAAATGTTGAAGATGAGATAGCCAAGATGGGAGAAACTCAACCAGCTTCTGAGGAAGACCAGATTCTCCATATATGACCAGAAAGGAATTGATCACACACTGAAAGGCGACAGGTTGATAATTGCAGGCAATTGGAATGCAATAATAGAAAACAGAGTAGAATCAAACATTGTAAGATCAAGAAAAAAAGCCTGTGAGGCCAATAGTTTGGTGAGGCCTATAGTTACTTCAATACAAACATGATTTTCAGACAGCCTAAGGGATGACTTCTGGTGATGTGAGCATCACTAGATGATCAATACGGAAATCAAATAAAAGATAGTGAAGATCCATTCTTTCTGGAAGAACTAGGCCAGAATTATACTGTGGCACAGACAATTAACTGCTAATATCAACAAACAGAGTAAAGTTTAAAAAGCACACAGTTCACCATCATGCTCAAATTCAACCTGTAAAAAACGTATTTGCTCTACTAACAGACCTGGCTTGTATCACAGAGTCCTGGCTGGATAAGCTGGAGGGGGGAATTTAATCTCTCCCAGCGTTGTCCACCTGGTTTTCTGTGGAGCAGCAGCCAAGGCTTGGGGGGCAGGGAGGTGGAGTTGCAGTGGTCTATGAGGATTCCATCTCCCTCTCTAAGTGCCCTGTCCCACAGTTGGCTGGATATGAATATGTCTATTTAAAGGTGGTTGGCCAGGACAGGATAAAAATTCTGTTGGTGTATCTCTGACCCTGCTGTCCAACAGTCTCCTTTGCTGAGCTAGCTGAGTTGGTCTCAGCAGTGGTGTTGGAGTCTCCTCAACTGGTTGTGGTCGGAGATTTCAACGTCCATGTGGAAACTGCTCTGTGGGGAGCACTTCAGGACTTCATGCCTCTATGAGCACCACGGGTCTGTCCCAAGTAGCATCTGGTACCAGACATGCTGCCGGACACATTCTGGACCTAATTTTCTCTGCAGGACAGGATATTGATGATCTGGGTTGGAGGAACTTTCAGTAGTTTCATTGTCATGGACAGATCACTATCTAGTGGGATTTAGACTGGAACTCACTGGAACTCAGAGTATCTATAAAGCGCATGCTGATTTTCTTTTGGAACTCTTTGGTGCACTCCATTATTCATCGTATGTTTAGCTAGGTTCCTATTTTCTTTTTGAAAAAAAAATCTTTTACAATCCGTAAAGTATTGTTTACTATTTGTTAAAAAAACCTCTGCCACCATTACAGGAACATGGCAAACATTTGAAAGCAACAATCTGTAGTTATTGATTGATTGATTGAATAACGTGTATGGATTCTTTCAATGTACATAATTTATCAACTAAAAAGGCAGGTACATTAATGCAAGTAGGGGTGTGAAGAGCTGTGAACATCATTGTTTTTCCCCCACACCTCTTTATAGCATTTCAGTAGCAAGAACTGACTGTAATGAGATGAATGGGGGAAAAAGAGTTTTTTTAAAAAAGTTATTAATTTGACAACAAAGGTATCCAGGTTGTTTTCATGCTTCACTGTGTATTCACTTTATTTCCTTAAAGAAATAGATGGATATTTCATACCACTGGACTATTTTATTTCCTTTCCCTTTCTAGATTACCAGACCTTATCCCAAGCATCCTTTCCAGTCCACTTCTAACAGTAAACCTTGGTACACGAAAAAACTTAGAAATATGAAATGGGCTGGACAACGAGTAGAGCACTATTGGCAGAAAGCTCGACTCTTATTTGACAAGATACGCCATAGGAGATTTCTTTATTCCTATGGAGTGGCAATACGTGCAGCGAACAGAGTTTACTACTCTGCACATATTGCATCTGCAAACACCCCTTCATCAGAGCTGTTCAGGGTAGTAAGGGATCTAACCCAGATACCTGCCCCCTCCCCCGAACTCATTATTAGAACCTAAAATAGCCTGCTGTGGTGCATTAAATAATCACTTTGCAGATAAAATCTCTCAAATAAGAACTGACTTGGACGCTAGTATTACAACAGAAGCGATAGTTGAGGTGTCCAGCAACTCCATGATTAAGATTAGACTGGGTCAGTTCGAGTCTGTGAGTACCAAGGATGTGGACAAACTTCTTGGTAGTGTAAAGAGATCAACATGTCCTCTTGATCCTTGCCCTTCATGGCTAGTAGTCCAGGATGGAGATGGCATAGTGATTAATTTATTATTAATGCATCTCTTAAGGAAGACCTACTTGTTTAAAGGAAGCAGTCGTAAGACCGCTTCTGAAAAAGTCTTCCTTAGATCTTTTGGGCATGAAAAACTATGGGTCAGTTTCACATCTTCCATTCATGAGCAAAGTGATTCAGAGGGCTGTTGCTCTTCATTACAGGTAGCCTTGGATGAAACAATTATCTGGATCCATTTCAAACCAGCTGCAGGACAGCATACGGAGTTGAGACTGCAATGTTTACTTTAGTCAATGATCTTAATCTGAGTATCAACAGGGAGAGTGTGACCCTGTTGATACTTTTGGACTTCTAAGCGGCATTTGACACTATTGATCATGACATCCTCTTGGAATGCCTGAGAGAGTTGGGAGTTGAGGGCATTGCATTGCATTGCAGTGGCTTCAATCCTATCTCTCAGGTAGATTCCAAAGGGTGATACTTGAAGACAGCTTCTCCTGTCCCCAGTGTGTGTGTGTGTGTGTGTGTGTGTGTGTGTGTGTGTATGAAGCCGCTGGAAGAGATCATCCAGAGACATGGGGCAGGGTGTTATCAATATGCTGATGACACTGAGATATAGCTCTCCATGTCCCAGATGACAGTTTTGGCCAAGGACGGCATCTCCCCTCTTGAAGAATGCATTAAGTTGGTAATAAACTGGATGAGGAAAAACAGGCTAAAACTGAATTCAGACAAGATGGAGGTACTTGATGTTGGGACCCCTAATCCAGGTACAGGGATATGGCAATTGGTCAGGTAAATGCGACGGTCAGGAGTGCTTGCTATCAGCTTTGACTAATAGGCTAGCTGTGTCCTTTCCTGAAACCAGGGGAAATGAAACTGTGGTACATGTGCTGGTAAACTCATGACTCAACTTCTGTAATGCACTCTACATGGAGCTACCCTTGTACTTAGTTCAGAAACTTCAATTAGTTCAGAAGATGGCAGCCAGATTACTCACCAGAACACCTATTCTAAAATCTCTAGACTGGCTGACAATTAGTTTCTGGGCACTGTACAAGGTGTTGGTGATGAGCCCTTCATGGCCTTGGTCCAACCTATTTGTGGGATCACCTTCTTCCATATAATCCACCTTGTGCATTTAGGTCCTCTGGGAAAAATCTACTGCAGCCAACAAAGACTACACTGGCTGCATTTACCCAGAGGACCTTTTCATCTACTGCTCCCAAACTATAAACAGGCTATTGGAAGAGATCCAGAACATTAACAATCTTGACAGCTTTAAAAAAGTCTTTCATGGTGGATCTTTTCTGAAAGGCCTTCCATGAGTTACTCACCTGGCCACCCACGGATATGGATCATCACACGGAATACCCCAGGATACTCATCTCTCCATCATTGACTGATTGTTTTAATTAAGATGATATTTTATTATTGTTTATGTGAATTATAATGTTGTTGTTTTGGAGGGGGGGATAATGGGTTTTACTTTCTATTGTATTTTACAATATTTTATTTATTGCTGTATTTTATTGTTGTATTTTACTATGCTGTAAACTGACTCAATCCTGATGGAGAGGTGGGATAAAAATAAAAATTCTATTCTATTCCATTCTATACAATCAAACATATCAGATCATTGCTCCATGTGTAACTACAACACAGTCAGCATTGGCACTGTGGTTTGGCATGGTATGGTGTACACTGAATGATGCCTACTGGTGAAGTAGTAGTGTAGGGATGAAATAGTGTTTGTTTTGAAAGACTGAGATTAGATTTTATACTGCCCATGCAAAGAAATGTGGGTGAATGCCAAAATTCGCATGATACTGATCACTATTTGTAAAAACATAAAGATGAAAATATTATTAAATCAATTCCATAGTGCATTAACAAATAAGGGTACTTATTTGTATATTTGATTAACACGGGAATATATCAATTAGAGGAATATAAACTTTACTATAGAAAATATTTTTTACAAAATATGTATCTATACACTTACAACTATTTAGAAACATAAATTTTACATTTCAGAACAAGGATGCATAAATGCGCGCGCGCACACACACACACACACACACTCTCAAATCAAAACAGAAGGTTGGGGAATGGCAGGGAATGGAACGAAACAAGTGGTCCACTCCTATGGCAGTGATCCACCAACACAGCAGTTTGTTCCACTGTGCTCTCTGCAGAACACAGATGGTGGTCTATTGCAGCATATTATGCCTTCTGGTTCTCCACAGCAACATTTACTAGAGAGAGAGAAAGAAAGAGAGAACCTAAAGAATGAGAAATGTGTATTAGGGGAAAAAAAGATTAATCTAGTTATCACATTATATATATTTTTTGTAATTCCTAAAAAAAACAAAAAATAAATAAATTCCCGACTTGGTAACAACACTATTATTTATGATTTAATTGACATTTAATGGACATGAAATTTAAGTATGATTTCATAGTATTAGTTAGAGGGACATATTATTTGTTATAACACTGCATATTTGCATAAAGAGTGATCAATCATCCAGTTATAAAATTATAAATTTTAATAGAAAAAAAAAAGAAAAAGAAAAAATGCATACAACTTGCTCTGAGATATTGCAGTGACAACTCCATTCTCTGCTATCAGGCAAGAGAGAAAGAGCAATCCCTCCAGTCACCATTGTTACCTGCTACAGAACAGACTGCCTTCCTTGCAGAAGTGTACCTGTGGAATAAAACAATGTTGAAATTAAAACAACAACAGCAGCAACAACAACAATGAGAATTGTGACTGCAACAGATGTGTTTCAAATTCTAGGGACTATAATACCCATTCTATCTCATTGGAAAGAATTATGGGGATAGGCTTTCCAAAGTAACTTAGGTGCTCTTAGATTTAATCCTGGGAATACACTACATAGACTGGTCAAGCAATCACACTGTTAATGACTAATTACTTCATTATATCACATGCCAGATTACCAGGAGAGAATGCACTTGTTCCAGCAATGGGGCATGTCAGTTGGGGAGTTGTTACATTTGTTGGGGTATAAGAAAGGGTGATTTCACCAATGCCATTCTCCAGTACTTCCTCTGTCACGGCCCTATCTTGATGTTGACTTGCCTCATTCTTGTTTGCCACTGCCTTCACAACCTCTGATGTTGGCAACTCCATCTGCCAGCATTTGGGTTGGCAGTATGGCTCAAGGGGTACCCCCTAGGCAGAGTGGAACATTGTGGGTTGGGGGGGGGGGTCGGGGGTAGGTTTGATGCCTCTCAAATGTAGCCAGAATGAGTGAGTGACCCCTCTAACATCTCCCCTCATAATTCCTAGGCAGACCACACCCATTAGAGTTGTGCATAGTGCTGCTGCTGATGTTTAATGTGCAGTATGGCTCAAGGGGTAGTACTTTCTCCATTTCCATCACCCCCAGTTAGACCACACTGGAATACATAATTTAACATAGAATTAATCCCCTGCAATGGAAAGGAGACTCACTATTAAAAAGGGAGGGACGTTTCATTTTGAATAACAATAACATTTTGTTAGCAAACAGTGACTCAAAAGAAATTGATAACAATCTTTCACTGCAACCATGAAGCTAACACATGAATAGATCACATTTTTCTCAAAAGGAACATCATTGTCCAGCTATTATGGACAAAGCTGCACCAATTAACAGAGAAGCCTGACTGCCAAACCAATTTAGGTATCTGGAAAAAGATGCTACGGTTAGACACACCATGTTGATGCATTACAGAATTTGATGTCACACTAACAGCCTTGGCTCAGTCCTACAAAATCTTGTGGTTTGTAATTTGGTGAGGTACTTCTGATTTTCTACTAAAGATTTCTATTCCTCCTGAACTATGGCATTAGACAATATCATATATAGAATAATTTATTTATTTTCAGCATGTACAATCTACATACTATAATGAATTTTTTCAGTGATTTACTCCAAATGCTCTGTAAAATCTGATTTGGAATGCCTAAGTAAAAACAATTAATAATAAAAAAGCAGTGTCAGAGGTATTACAAGTCAGGAAAAGTCTATGTAAACAGATGCATTTCCAGAAGGCATTTGAAACTCACCAACCCTCCTCTCAGGCTACATATGGGAAGGTCTTTGCAGTCTGGGTGCTATTACTAAGAGGGATATTTTGGAGATATTAAATAACAACATTGATTCATGGAACAATCAATAAGACTTTCTCTGAAGATGGTTCCAAGCATGCGCGCGCGCACACACACACACACACGTTATTTAAAGGAAACTATCCCAGTTCAGCTTGGTTCCTGAGAATTCTCATAGTTTAGAGCTTCCACTCAAGTTCCAGTACTGGAGTACAGCATGCAGTAGTAGCTGTGTTGGCCATTTAACAAATATAAACCAAAATCTACCAGTGATACCTTTATTGCCCAACCAAAATGCACAATATCCTTGTTACAAGCTTTCAAAGCTCCATGGGCTTTTTCATCAGGAAAGATGTTACAAACCAAACAGGAGAGGGGGGAAAAAACAATAGCAGATATTAGACAGATGCCTGCATGTTGTTTCATCCCTTAGTAAATATGATATTCAGGGGAGGATATCTTTGCAGCAAGGCTCCTCCTCCCTCTGGCCATGCGGCAATAGGGAGATTTTCAATGTTAAGGAAATTTAAAGGGGAACCATGAAGAGTAGTCTGTGGACTGGAACTTCAACCAAGGTAAAACAATTTTTTTCTTCTTAAATTTAGACTATATTCACATGTTTTACCTCTATACCACCAAAATGTTCCTGATGCAAAAACATGGAGACTTCTTGAGGAATCCATTGTTCTTTGCCTACAAAGAGGCCTGTGACCTCACTGGAATGGAGACATATTGGATTGCAAAAGAGGGGTCCCTGTTGAGATGCAAATGGGCTTTAAATTTCCTGGAATTTGAAAAATCTCCCTATTGAAGTATGGCCAGAAGGAAGAAGAGCCTGCCTCCAAAATATATCCTTGCCAGAATATTCTCTTTACTAAGGACTGAAACAACATAAAGGCACCTGACTAACATCTCCAACTGTTGTTTTTTCGCCTGTTTGGTTTGGAATATCTTGCCTGATGAAGAAGCCCATGGAGTTTTGAAAGCTTGGATCAAGTATATTGTGCATTTTGGTTGACCAATAAAGGTATCACTGATGGATTTTTGGAGTACAGCATATAAAGGTAAAGGTTTTCCCCACTGACAAGGTTGTCAAGGCGTGACCATAGGGGGCTGTGCTCACCTCCATTACTAAGCCGAAGAGCCAGTGTTGTCAGAGACTACTCTGTGATCACGTAGCCAGCAGGATTGCACAAAAAGCTGTTTGCCTTCCCACCAGATTGGTACCTATTTATCTACTTGCATTTTCATGCTTTCAACTGCTTGGTTGGCAGAAGCTGGGACTAGTTATGGGACCTCACTCCATCATGTGGCACCTGGGCTTCAAACTGCCAATCTCCCGATCTTGCAGTCCACAGAGTTAGCATCTTAATCACTTGAGCCATCCCATCCCATCCCATCCCATCCCATCCCAGCATATAGTTCTCCTCAATATGAATGATCATACCTACTTCTTTAATAATTGACAGCATATAGTACACGAGCTCATTCACAGATTTCACCTTTCTATTAAATACAACCCCTGATCTGATCAAATTCCAGTTGATAGGACTTTGTGCAGAGGATTGGATGATTAATGTGAAGAGCCAACACGATATAGTGGTTTGATCACTGGAGTATAACTCTCGAGAGCAGAATTTGAATCTCTGAAGAGCCATGAAAACCCACTGAGTGGCCTTGAGTAAATCACACTCTCTCAGCCTCAGAAGAAGGTAAAGCCAAACCCTCACTGAAAAAAATCTTGCCGAGAAAACCCCATGATAGATTTGTCTTTTGGTTGCTATAAGATGTAAATGTTATAAAAGCATACCACAACAATGATTACTGAGATATGTATTGTTCCTCTCCTCCTTTCTTTCATAAATATAATATGTGGAATAATAATTATCCACCTCCTCCAGAAATAACTTTTGCCCCAAATGTGCATTTTGGTGGCATTGTTAATTGGATTCCTGGAATGGTAGTTTGCAGGAAGTCTCTCAGCTTGCATAAAACAACCATTGGAATAAACATGAGGTCACAGTGGACTAAAGTGCTGAACTCTGAAGTCACTTTGATTTGTTTGCAAAGTTTATGTTGAAGAGACTTGGACTAAATCCAAGCAAAACATTGGTAATAAATCCAGGCACAGAAGAATAAAGAGTCCCTGAACATTTGCTTCTGGTGTGTTTTGTACTAACAAAGTATTTCTAAAGGTGCATATTTTCCAACTATTTAATGTTTGCTAATTTAGTGGGAGCACTATGTACTGGATGACATTTGTAAATTAAAAGAAAGAACGGCAGATTATTCCACAGGAGAAAAGAAAGTAATTTTGTGATTAAAAAAAAGGGCTAGCATTTCAAAATTTAGGCTACATTAGCTGAACATAAAGATGACAAGCATGAGTTAAAAGAGCAAAATAAGAACCACCTGCTTGCTGATGTTGTTTAAGGGCCATTTCACACCCTATATAGGACACAGAAAGGATATAGAGAAGACACAATAGCATAGAGAAGAGAATTTTGGGCTGCATCGATAGAAGTATAGTGCCACTCTATTCTGTTTTGGTCAGGCCTTACCTGGAATACTGTGCCCAGTTCTGGGCACCACAGTTCAAAAAAGATTTTAATAAGCTGGAGCATGTCCAAAGGAGGACCACCAAAATGATGAAGAGCCTGGAAACCATTCCTTATGAGGAAAGACGTAGGGAGCTGGGTATGTTGAGCCTGGAAAAGAGAGTGTTAAGAGGTGAAATGATATTTAAGTATTTGAAGGGGTGTCACATTGAGGATGGAGCAAGCTTGCTTTCTGATGCTCCAGAAACATAGTGACATAGAGATTTCCACTATGATTTACTTTGAATTGCAGATCAGGTTAAATGTCCGTCATCTCCACTTGTCACCAGTTTCGATCCGATTCTGATCCGACATAATTCCTTGAAAGCAGAGTAAACACAGAAAATCCACTTTTATTTGACAGTATTTTTCAAGAGGTTCTATTGGGAAGAACCAAATCACAAGCATGCTCAACAAATAAGGACAACCTTTGGATCAGAATAACGTCTCACTGAAGGGGAGGGACTATGGTAGGGAGTGTTACCCATCCAGCCTTTCACTGCTTGAAATTCAACCTTTTTTTTTTTACCATTGCCCTTTGTCTACCTGTGTGTGTGGTGGCTTTTTAATTTTCAGTCTTTACTCTGATTGATTCCTTCTTAATCTGGCCATGACAGTTTCTCCACTATAAGAGGTTAAATGTATTTTGTGCTTTTCTTTTGAAGGGGGACCTGGTGTGTGTGTGTGTGTGTGTTGTTCAAAAATAATTTTTTGCATCGGGAATGCAATTTCTCATTGTCCCTTAGAAGCACCAAAGTGAGCAAGGGCTTTTCTATGATGAGCAAGGGCTTTCCTATCAAGGCCATGTGGCTACGAGGCTAAAATTGAGTGGAAATAAAGAAAGTTGATGGCAGGGAGCACCACAAAGTATCCTCATGTAGCCAAAATCATCTAGTCCAACCCCATACCTTCCAACAATACACAAGATTCATGAAAGATGCCTATGTAAGCTCTGTTTTAAGACCTCCAAAGATGGAGAATCTATCACCCTCTGAAGCAATGTATTCCTCTGGTGAACAGCCCTTATGGTAAAACAAACAAACAAAAATCCTTCCTAATATTTGGATGGAATCCCATTTCCTGTAATTTAAATTGATTCACACTCTAGAAAACAAGCTGAATCTTATCTTCTACATAACATCTTTTCAGATATTTAAAGATAGCCATCATAGAATCATAGAATAATAGAGTTGGAAGAGACTGCAAGGGCCATCCAGTCCAACCCCCTGCCATGCAGGAAATCCAAGTCAATGCATCCCCGACAGATGGCCATCCAGGCTCTGCTTAAAAACTTCCAAGGATGGAGACTCCACTAATCTCCAAAGGAGTGTATTCCACTGTTGAACAGCCCTTACTGTCAGGAAGTTCCTCCTAATGTTGAGGTGGAATCTCTTTTGCTGTACCTTGAATCCATTGTTCCGAGTCCTAGTCTCTGGAGCATCAGAAAACAAGCTTGCTCCCTCCTCAATATGCTATCCCTTCAAATATTTAAACAGGGCTATGTCACCTCTCAATCTTCTTTTTTCCAAACTAAACATGTCCAGTTTTACAAATCATTCCTCATAATGCTTGGTTTCCAGACCTTTGATGATCTTGGGGCCAAAACGGACTGGCCCAAAGGGGCAGTGTGACACTGTTCCTCAAAGAGCCAGGTGGGTACTGTGTCAACCGCATGCCACAGCCCCAAAGCAGCCAGCCTTTGCCCCAAATAGAAGAGGGAAAAACAGCTCCTATTTGGGGTGGGGAAAAACTGCCCCTTTCCTGCTAGAGTGGGCTTTTTGCTGGTTCTTGGGTGAGTGACATCTAATCGCCACACCCCAAAGCTAAACCAAAGTAGGCAGCATGTAATCATTGGTGTGGCTTCTGTCTGGCTTGGGAGTGTGGCGTGTCTAAATGCGACGCACCCAAGGTGGTATAGAGGAAGACTTTCATGGATGACTGTTTTGCCATTGGTTTCCCTTTTCCTGAGCGTATCAGCTTGTCAATATGCTTATTGAATTTAATAATATAGGGGATGTAAATTATATCTTTCCTACACATTGCTTTCTTTAAAAATATATGTATGTTTTCTGCATTTTTTGCAAATGATTTTTTTTTGGGGGGGGGAGATGTCCAGAAATATGACATATCATCAAAAATGGACAAAGTATCTTTTAATTTTGCCCACTAGGGAGTAGAGCCAGTGTAATTCAGTGGTTTGAGCATTGAACTACAACCCTGGGGATCAGGATTTGAAACCTCATCCATGGAAACTCACTGGATGCCCTTGGGTGAATCACACATTCTCATTCCAGAAAACCTCATGATAGGTTCACATTAAGATTACCATAGTTTGGAAATGGCATGATGGTTCACAACAGCAAAGGCAGAAAACGTTTGAAATTTGTCTTTCTTACATGTCCCAAAGAAATAAGCAGAGTGGCATCTTCAATATGTAAATACAAAATTCAAGTTCTAAGGGAAAAAAACAACCCAAATATTGTATCCTGACGCTTCTCTGTGGCCATTTCCCCCCATTTCACAGATCACCATTTTGATTTCGAGTGCAGATTGCAACTCCAGAAATTTCTAGTAATAGGTATGTATACAATAATATTATGAAGAAATTATGATCTAGAGGTTCTGCAGTGTGTTTTGGACCTAAGTCTTCTTTTATTCATGTATGGTAAATATGTGCTCTCCAGTTTTTTGTTTTGTGGTCATTTTCTCCATTGCACAGATCAGCACTGGAAGAGGAGCAAACAGCTCTTCTTCTCTGGTTATCATCTCTCTAGTCTTTCTTCAGAGACATGGAACACAACATCTGAAAACTGAGTCATCTTGTCAGGAATAAAAATCTTCACTTATTTCAAGAAAAAAAAACTTTTTAAAACATGATTTTACCCCATCTGGCCAAGACTTTTGGGCACACTTTTGAGCAATTTTGCACAACTTGGAACGTTTTTAAAGAAAAAAAATACATTTATGCATAAAACAATGAAAAAACCATTATATAAAACCCCCCATTAATCTTTGCAAGTGCACACACACACAGATATGTTCCTCACAAAACTTCTCTTGAAGCCATATACAGCTTGTAGCTTCCCTATCAATGGGGCTAATATATCGAGATTTTAGTCTCAGTTTTTTAGTAGCCCAGTGCAATTTCTTTGTATTTTGGACAAGGAATGGATGAGCAGCCACATTTAAGTCTGATAGTCTATGAGTTTATCTTCTTGGACTTCTTTGAGTGTTGATTGAGTGGAAACACTATAGACTTATCTTGATAGGCATCAGCTTGTATATTTGAGAAAAAAAGTGTACATAGGGAAAATGCACTTCTTAAACATGTTTTAGCAAATGAGGTAGCAACAATGCAATTCCTTTTGTGATCCTTTCTGGGTCCCACTCTGGGAGAAAAGTACCATATTAAATAAATAAATAAATTCCAATGTTTTAAAATACTTCGGCAGGTATAAAAAAATTTAAAAAATGGGCAGATATCATCTTGTTTAAAAAAATAGTCCAGAAAATAGACAGAACCAGAAACCAACCAGATGTGGAGATGGCAAAGGGAGAACATCCACAGATATGAAGTTTATAGAAATTTATATGAAATTTATATAAATTCTATAAATTTATAGAAATTTATAGAATCCTTATGTCAAGTCGAATGTCTCACAGGAATAATGCTACATCATGGCCATTATTTCCAGGCACATTTTTGAAGAAGAAATTTGGCTGCCCACATGACATGCACCCCAATTCCTTATGTTTCAGATAATTTTATTTTTCCCCTCCTAATATATCATGCCCATTCTGACAATTAATCTGGGAGGCATTTTTCACCATATCAAGTAAAACAACAGCAACAACAAAAGTTAAAAAACAGTGGTTTTTGCTGACCAACTAGGGCAATAATGAGACCAGACACAAAGAACTGGGTAATAAATGGGCAACTTTATTTAACTCAACCTATTTGACTGTTTTCTACAATGTAAACAAGAGAATGGAGTTAAATTTACCATGCAAACTAAGGTACATGGAGAAGAGCCATTTTAGACCACACACACACACACACACACACAAAATCTTTCCTCTGGCTGCCCAACAGGCTGGCATATTTTTTGTAAGGTTGAACCAAACTGATTTGTGGAAAAGGCTGACAAAACGTATTAAAGTATTGAAAATCATTGACTGACACTAGGATTAAATTTGTAAAGCATGCTGGATTAGGGATGAGTGATTCTGCTATTATTCTTCCCATGTATCTTTAGTATGATTAAATGTATTCATTAAGAAAAGAATGTTAAGAATATTAATAAAATATTAAGAAATGCATATTAAAATATGTATTGTCTGTCCTTTATCATGAGATCTCAAGGCAGAATACAAATAAAATCAGTTTAAACAGTTCAAAAATAATTTAGAATTTAAGACAGTAATAATAACAACAACAACAACAACAACAGAGTAAAATCTTATTAAGCAATTAAACAAGTACAACAGCTTCATTGGTTAAACTGTTTAAAATCATGTACTTGTCCTAAATGTTAAAATGAAAGGTCAGTTAAGTGCCAAATGTTTTGAAAACTGTATTTTTTTATCCTGAAGCCAGAATAAAATCAATATTGGATCTTTATTTGCTATTCCTTTTTTTTTTAACTTTTCTTTTCTTTTTGCCCATAGTCTTGCTCTGTAATATTTTTTAAGGTGTTTAAATCTGTGTTTTAAAACATATCCCTCCTACCCACCCTTGAAATACATACCATATTTTCTCAGGTCCATTTTGATACTTATAAAATTACTTAGGGCCAGTACAGATGGCCCTAAAGGGGCAGCTTGACACTGCCCCTTTGATTGCCAGATCAGGACCATGGCAATCGCACATTGTGGCCCTAATCTGACATTTTTCCTCTGTGGCAGTCCCTTTTCAGCCCTCCTGCAGCATGCAGCATAGAAGCACCACACTGCTAGAGTGCTGCAATACTCCAGTTTAGGAGTGGCATCAGGGCATGCATCATCTAAGCACCATGCCCCTAAGCCACCCCCAAACTGGTGTATTATGCCAGTCTGTTTTGCCCCTTAGTTCTGTTTTACAGCATAGTAAATATCCATACATTACGGTACTTGGAGATGTCTGGACCAGACTGAATTCCTCAAGCATCCCTCTTCTTTATCAATAATACATTTCCAACTTGATTTAACAGTCTGATTGCTAACCAACAAGGAATTTCTATTGTTCTTTCAATGCATATACCATGTGAGTTTGCAGAGGAAAAGTACTTGCCAAGATGCATCTTGATTGCTATTAAACTAACTGCCTTTCCAGTAATTCCTTTCAGTGTTCTCCAAAATCCATTTTCCTCCCTCAAGCTGTAGCATGATGTTTGTGACTTTTGCAAGGACTTCAAAGCATTGTCAGTAATTGAAAATGAAAGATGGACAGATCGTACTTCAATGCAGAAAGCAACTGCACTGAGGGACCATTAAACAGAGACTGTTTCAGAGGTAGGGCTGGTCTGCTATTAAAAGAAGCCAAGTAATTCCCTTTTTAAAAGGGAATGAAGACAATTATGCCTAATGGTTGCTTAATGCTGAGTTAGCTTTACATTGTCAGTTGGATGTCTGCCTTGCACAGATTAGCAGGATATGTAGCATGGCTTACTTCTTTAATTTTCTAAGTGACAATATACTCACGAATAGCCTTCACAACACTTTTTTTGTATGCAATGGCACACTGATATTTAAAGTTCAGGTTGTGAAATGCCTTTGGGTGAGGCAAATTATATACAAAAACAAACAAAAACAGAGGTTTTAGCCATGACATACCCCAAAACAAATGAAGGTGAGTTTGAGGCAAGTCAATTGACAGTAAAACATGTGCCCCACAAAGGTCAATCCATCTTCTTCTTCTTCTTCTTGTTAATTGAATCAATCTCGACCCATGGCAACACTGTGGACGAGACATCTCCAAGACTCCTTCCCCTCCATTGTCTGCTCAGTTCTTTTAAATTCATACCCATGACATCCTTAATAGAGCCCATCCATCTAGCATGCAACTTTCCTATCTTTCTACTTCCCTTCACCATTCCTAGCATTATTGTTTTTTCCAATGAATCATGCCTTCTGATGAGATGTACAAAGTATGGCAGCCTAAGCTGTGTCATCTTGACTTCCAGGGAGATTTTTGGCTTGATCTGCTCTAGGACCCATTTATTTGTCTTTTTGGCTGTCCATGGAATACTCAGCACTCTTCTCCAGCACCTCATCTCAAATGGATATATTATCTTCCTGTCTTGTTTCTTAACTGTCCAGCTCTCACATCCATACATGATAATAGGGAATACAATGGCATGTATGATTCTAACTTTCCTGTTCAGTTGGATATCTTGACATTTTAGGATCTTTTCTAATTCTTTCATAGCCACTCTCCCCATTCTTAATCTACTGATTTTATGCCTGTTCCTATTATCAATGTTTGATCCCAGGTATGAGAAGTCTTTTATAATTTCTATTTCTTCATTGTCTAGGTTGAATTTTTCTAAATTCTTCATGGCCATTATTTTTGTACTCTTTATATTCAACAGTAAACCTGCCTTTCCACTTTCTATAGGGTTGCCATAATTGCCTTCCATAAAACCAGGACAAAGTGTAGAAAAAATGTAGGACATGGTGTAGGACAAAATGTAGGACAAATTGTAGGATGTTCAAGAAAAATTGTGGGCATGACCAACTAAAAGCCAAAAACATTAATTAAAAACAATATAAATTCATACTTTTTGGTCATGCTCAAAATGGAGGACATTGTTCTCAGAGGGGCGGGATACAAATAAATTATTATTATTATTATTATTATTATTATTATTATTATTATTATTATTATTTTCTTCCTGGATAGAAGGTTGGAACGTAGCTTTTTGTGGTTTGTGTGGACTAGGACTCTGGAGAGCAGGATTTGATTCCCTGCCTGTTGAGTGACCTCTGGCAAGTCACATTCTCTCAGCCTCCTCAGCAGAAAGCCATGGCAAACCTCCTCTGAACAAATCTTGCCAAGCAAAACCCAGTATAGGTTTGCTTTAGGGTCTCCATAAAGTGGAAAACAACTTGAACATACACAACAACTGAGTACTGTACTTTTAAGTGCAGTGGAGGGTTCAGCATGGTGTAGAGGCCTGAATATTGGAGTAGGCCAATGGGAGACCAGGGTTCAAATCTCAGCTCAGCCATGCAAACCCACTGGGTGACCTTGGGCAAGTCACACTCTCTCAGCCTCTCAGGAGAAAGTAAAGGCACCCCCTCCCCAGAAAGGAATTGAAGGCACACAATAACAACAACAGAGAAAGAAGAAGTGGAGGAAGAGGAGGAAGATGAGGAGGAAAACGAAGAAGGGGGGAAGAAGAGGGGGCTGGCTTGGTGGCTAGAGAATTGGAGGAGACAGACTGGTCATGCAAACCCACTGGGTGACTTTGGGTAAGTCACACTCTCTCAGCCTCTCAGGGGAAGGTAAAGGCAATCTCCCCCTCTAAAGAAACTTGCCAAAGGAACTCTGCAGGGTCGCCATAAGTCTGAAAGGAGTTGTAGGCACACAATAACAACAGCAGCAGAAGCAGCAGAAAGGAGAGGAATAGAGGAGGAGGAGGAGGAGGAGGAGAAAAGGAGGAGGGTGAAGATGTTGGAGAAAGAAGAAGAAGCAGAGGAGGAGGAAGAGGAAGAAGAGGAGGCTGGCTTAGATGTTTGGAGGAGACAGACTGGCATGTGGCTTTTTCTCGCTCCTTCTTCCCCTTTTCTCTTCTCCCTCAGAAGCCACAGCCACTGGCAAAGAGAAGCCTCAAAGGAGGGCTTATATTATGTACATCAGTTATAAAATAAGTTATTTTTGCAAGACAAATACAACATCTATATCACTTGCCCTAAAATCACACTCATCTTGGACGAAGTCACATTTGCAGCCTTCATGTGGAAAACAAATGTGTGTGGAATTTAATTTCTTTATATATTCAAGGAATTTTAAACATGTATAATCATTACCTTTCTTCTCCTGTATGATTTTTAAACAAAGTTTGTCTGATGACGATTCAGAAACATGCATGATATATTTTTGTACATTTCAGTTAACCAATAAAGCTATGGCTCTTTTGTAGATTTTTAATAGGTAGCAACATTTTTTAAAAGTGTGGCTGTATCCTTGCATATCCACTCTCAAGTAAGACGGTTATACTATGTAAGGAATATGAACTAGCACATCTAAGACTCTTTAGCAAATTTTTCAACTTATCATATTCAATATGATGTGAATGCATAGCTTCTATTCTGTCTGTCTGTCTTCTCTCTATCTGACTCTGAAATTTGAAAGCTTGGATATAACTTCATTAAAAGAAACTGACATCCCTTTATCAACTTTCAGAACAATCCATGAAGTAGAGAAGTGGACTATAGGCTTTGTTACCCTGGTAACAGCTCCTAGAAGCCAGAGAAAGATATAGACAAGAAAGCTGTTCAAAAGGCAAACCAATCCTCCATCAGAGGCCTCAGGTTTTCATAAAAGGAGGATTTTTCCTTTGTTGTTTTGAATCACAATCAAAGTAATGAAGTATGCTGAAATATAATTATTTTTTACACACTCATCTATTTTTGCAAGCTGCTTTGACAATTTTCAATTCATCTGTAAGATTATGAGTGTCATCCCTTTTTATACCTTATTGCTTGCTTGATCAGGGGTGGTTCTTTGAATCAATTTTTGAGCATGTTTTTAAATGGCCTGTTCCCTTGAGTTGTATTTACCAGTGAGACTAGAGCTGAAGTATATGTCCTACACTGCATGTGTGTGCATGCACATGTGTGTTAAAAATACAAATATTTACATCATCAACAGGACGTAGCAGCTCAACACATAAGACATCTGGTCAGAGAAAATTATCAATGTCATAAGATGTTTCACATTTCAGAACTGTTAAAAAATAATATTCATTTATGGGAGGGGGGAGGCAAAGTAAAATCTCCTACTCCTCCTACTCCTCCTCTTCCTCCTCCTCCGCTGCTGCCACTGCCTCCTCCTCCTCCTTTATACAAGAATATCCAATAGTTGGAGAAATACAACTTTTTTTGGCAACCAATTTAAAAAACAAAAACAAAATAAGGTTGTAAATGCCAAGTCTTGTAATCTTGCCCAGAAATGAGATAATTTTGAAATTCTTCATTTTTTGACATAAGAATGAAATAGCTGAAGATTTGCATGTTGTGTGAGTATGTTAGCGATGTAAATTTCAAAGGATGCAAACATGTTATGAATGGTTTGTCCCCTTCTCTTTCATCAACTAAATCCTTCATTCTGCCCTTGCTGTCTACCTGTGAATTTTGATTCACAAAGACAATAGAGCCCAGTTTTCTACTGAGAATTTTTGTGTAACTCATGGAAACCAAGACCAAAAAAAGGTAGGTCATCATCTTGATTCAGACAAGAATTCTCCCAGGGATTTTCAATGTATCTGTTTTATTGTGACTTTGTGAATATTCTTCACATTGTGTATATGATGTATGTGTGTGCATGTGTGTGTGTGTGTCTGTTACAGAGAGAGGAGAGAGAGATATGGAGCGAGATGGAGAAAGTTGAACATTAGTGAACAAGAGAGTCAGATCAGACAGTTCCTTCGGAACTTCAAAGGGATACTCACTAGAATCCTAAATCAACTATTTATTTAAGGAGACATAATTGAGAACCAGCATGGTGTAGTGGTTTGAGCACTGGAGACCAGGGTTTGAATCCCCACTCAGCCATAGCAACATAATGAATGACCTTAGGCAAGTCACATTCTCTCAGGCTCAGAGGAAGGCAAAGGTGAAACTCCCTCTGAACAAATCTTGCAAGAAGATCCCGTGATAGTTTCACCTTATGTTTGTCATAAATCAGAAATGACTTCAAGGCTCATGACAAGTAATATCTTCTTCTTCTTCTTCTTCTTCTTCTTCTTCTTCTTCTTATTATTATTATTATTATTATTAATTAACCTTTATTTATAAAGCACTGTAAATTTACACAGCGCCGTACATACAATCTTTTCAATTGGACGGTTCCCTGCCCTCAGGCTTACAATCTAAAAAGACATGACACAGAAGGAGAAGGGAGCGGTGGTGGGGAAGGGGCCTGTCTAGTAAGATAATACATATAAAATACATAGCAATATAGGAAATGATTCAATAAAACAGGCACCAAAAGAACATCAAATAGCAAGTGACAATTATGCAATGCCTGGGAACGCTTCCCTGAACAGGATGGTCTTCAACTCCATTTTGAAGCTGGTTAAAGAAGTGATGGCTCTTGCTTGTGGGGGAAGAAGGTTCCAGGAGTGAGGGGCAGCAAGTGAAAAGGGACGAATCCGGGATGGGGCAGAGGAAATCCTGGGCTGAGACAGTAGACCTTGACTACCAGAACGGAGGGCCCTGGTGGGAGGGTGAGGAGAAAGAAGGTCTGATAAGTAAGTGGGGCCAGTCCATGGAGAGCTTTGAATGTCGACAGCAGGAGCTTATACTGAATGCGGAAAGGGAGGGGGAGCCAGTGAAGGGATGCCAACACAGGAGAGATATGGTCACAGTGGTGGGTGAATGTGATTATGCGTGCAGCTGAATGCTGGACAGAAATTAAAGGACGGAGGTGAGAAAGAGGAAGCCCTGCCAGAAGGATGCTACAGTAATCAAGTTGTGAGATCACTAGGGCATGGACCAGGATTTTGGCAGTAGAGGCGGAGAGATATGGTCGGTTTTAGGATATTGTACAAAAAGAATCTACCGCCTTGGGTGTGATCTGGATCTGAAGGATACCGACAGAGAAGTCAAAGATAAAACCAAGACTGCGGGCTTGCTGGGCTGGTTGAATAGAAAAGTTGTCCACAGAGACAGAAAAGGAGTGTTGAAGGGTGGCTTAGGAGGAAAGACAAGAAGCTCCGTCTTGGACATGTTGAGCTTCAAACGCCGATGGTGCATCCACTGGGGACAGCAGTGAGGCAAGACGAAACTTGCTGTTCAAGCCTTGGAGAAAGGTAAGGGTGGCCTGCCCTCCCTATCCTAGCACCCCCTTAAGTATCAGCCACTGGATTAGCTGAGAGACCCATTCGACACGTAGATATGTTTCCACCCACCGGTGAGTGAGGCTGTGACAAGGACTTTGACAGACTGCAGCCTGGTGAAAGAGGGTGGAAACATCATTCTCCTTCTATCCTAATCACCCATGGATGGACCACCTTCATGTGGCCCGCTTTGCCTCTTAAGACTTATGTAGTTAACACACTATCTAGTTTTATTGTATACAAACCAGTTTGTTGCTGCTGCTGCTGCTGCTGTTGTCATCCACCCTCCAGGAATACAAAGGCTTGTACATTCTAACCTTTGTGCTCAGTTGTATATGTTTACATTTTAGGATCTTTTCTAGTTCTTTCATAGCTGGATAATGTTGCTTTACAGACTATTGCAGCCACTTGTATGCCAGCTCCTGCTCACTCAGTGGCTGGCATTTATTGGTGCATACACATGTTTCAGTCAGTCTTATACCCACATCTACCTTATACTTGTATATTTTGGCTGAAACATAGATCTATCTACAATGACCAAAGCTCATACCAGCTTAGAATAGAGTTGGTGAAACTCAATTCCATGGAGTCAAACATGGTTTTTTATTCAGTATTCAGTGTCTGAATGGTAATAGAAAAGCCTGGAGGAGATTATTGGAAGTGGGAAATAAAAGAAAAGGTGGAAAGGTGGAGGGAGAGCAATATTTCTTATGAATCAATTCTGCCCTCCAATATCTAAATCCAGGTATGGGAAGATGACTTCTGGAAATGTCAAAGACCAAGTGTCTGAAAACTGAGGCAGCAACCAAAAGTCTCATTTAGTAGATGGACACGGAGGACTCCAAGCTTCCAGGACTAATTAATTAAATTTTGGGGTATGTGTGAAGTAATACACGCCTAAAGAAAATCTCTCTCATAAGATTAAAGATACCATCTTGCCAGCAGTTGTCAAGTAGAGTGTGTGTACAGAACAAGGTTGGTGCATGTAGGCAGAGCCTGATGCTCTGCCAAGATAGTGCAGGTTTTGGCCATTATCTAACTGCATCACTAGCTTTATAGGTGAAAATATATGTTTATAGGAGAGCTGCACCCTCTCCTGGCCAGCAAATTTATTTCCTGATACCATACTATAAACCCTTCTTTATTATATTCTGTAGATCTGCATTAATATTTTCATCTTATTTTAGAAAACATTTCATATTTATTATTCAGATTTTAAGTTGGATTTTCACATATTTGTTATTCATTTCATAACTACTGCAGAGCAAAACAACTCAGAAAAGAATATTTCACATCATTTTATTTTGTACGTTTCTAGTCGGGTCCGTGAAATGTTCTACAGGTCCCAGTGGATTCAGTGAGACTTGATGCTGTGAAGAATCAGAACAAAATGACTCCTCTTCCATTCCTCTTTCCTCTTTTGCTCTTATTTAACAGCCAATTTGGTCTCACGTTATAGAAGAAGCTGTTTTGTATTATTTGTATTCTGGGCCTAAGCCAGATTTAAATATTTCACAGTGAAAGACTTATTAGCTAACCTATGTGAACACATTATCAGAAAGAGTACCAACAAAGCATGGAACTTTGAACAGCTGGCAACACACCAGCCTTCTTCTGGTGTAAGTGGATAATCTTTAGCTGCTTCCATACTAACTAAGTATTTTAGTGGGAGATTGCATTAACCACACACTCAATACTAACATTATTTATTTTTCTTTCCTGCCTTTCTGCCAAAAGCAACCCAAGGTGGCTCACATTATATATTTGGCTACTTAACTCCATGAAAGGTTGGTGCCCTAGTAATTGATGCACTGATCTCTAAGAAGAGCTGTCAGACTTTACTTCTGAACCATTCTTTTCCGCGAAACAACTCTCGTGTACATTCTTATATAAATATATAAATATTTATAGTTTGTGTCAATAACTAAAAATGAATCCTTTTTATTATTATTTTCTGAACACTGGCACTATGCCATTTTTTACCATTGGACAACTTCTACTTGTTCCCAGATATTCTGAGCTTTAAGGTTTCAATCTGAATCCTTGGTATCTCTGCTTATTGCAGTTAAAATATTCATTGGTTTGTTCTTTTTGTTAATATGTTCATTTGTTTAGCTAATTGATTCCTTTCAAATAAAAATAAAAAATAAAATAGTGACTTCTCATTCACTTTCTTACAAACAATTTATACTTTCACATATAACTGAAATCAATATTACTACACTTCTTGTAAGCAGACGTTTGGATTGCTCAGGCCTTCCTTACCTGGTGTGCCTTGCTGACCCTTCCATGTTTTGCATCAATTAAGATCAAGAGGAGTTTTTCATCCAATCTATCATCTCTGTCCATATGTAAACTAAATTGTATTTGCTGATGAACAACTTCATGCAATAAGAATTAGCATATACCTTGTGAGTAGCACAGCTTCCCTCTAACTTTGAGATTTCCTCAGAGATGTGCGTCTCAGCACCAGAAATGGATATAATATTATATAATATAATATCTTGTGTGTCAGGAAACTTTGATGAGGAGAATCTCATCAGCCTGCAGAATCCCTATTATAGGTCTGGGATTGGTGAATGGTCAGTTGCAGCAAAATTCTGCATGTGGGCTGCTATACAAGACAGAATATTGATTTCCATATGTGTGCAAAAGTGTACAATTGAATAAGATATATGGACAAAAATACTGGGAGAAAAATGCATCCTTGTGACCTGATGTGCTAGTGTAGTGGGAACAGTTAGAATCTCAAAAAGATCAAGTGTCATTCACCATACCCATGACATGTGCATTTTTGTGCTCACACATAGGATGGGCTGTGTTCTTTGTAAGGGCAGGAAAAACTTACATTCAGCAAGCTATTATACATAACCCTTTAGAAAATATGAATGTATTAAAATGCACCTATATGTTTGCCAGCCTAGATGTAATAGATCCATTGGTGAAGATAAGTATTATGCACCGAATCTCAATTCATTAATGATATCATTGCCACTGGAAAAAAATATTGGTTGCTGCATATACACATTTCCTTTCTTTTTTATGGGATCCTTATTTTAGAATGAAGAAGTTAAAAAGAAAGAAGACTTATAAATAATAAATATCCATTAGTCTACTTTATAGTGATATTGAAAACTAGTTTTCTTCATTAGAGCAATTAATGTTCTCCACTGCAAGAAAGCCTTCAAAAACCATGGTGTTTCCAGAGGTGTTTTGTAATTCAAGACTTACTCTGAACCAAATTTGTGAATTGTTGTTTAGCACAGAAAACAGCATTTTCTGCACAAAGGTTTGCTTATTTATTGTCATACAAAAAACTGTGCACATATATTTTCTGCATGGAAAAACACACTGTTTTCTGTACAGGAAATGCTGTTTTCTGTGCAACTCAACCACATGAGACATTTATACAGAAGTCACCAATTACAAATTTTGCACAGGGAACAGTTTTTTCTGCACATTAAAAATATTTCTGCAAAGGAATACTAACTTCTCTGTAGAAAAATTGGTTTCCTGTGCAATACACATACACAGATATACAGATACATATATGCACACACATGTGTAAATTTTGTGCAGAAGAAATGAACTCTGAAGATTCTCACAAGACCAGGGTTCTTCTCATCATGATTTCTCAACATTTGAAAAACATGTTTTTCAAGCATTTTTCAAATATCTTTGAATATTGTTTTCATTCTTATTTATTTATTTTTATTAATTTTATTTCTATGCTGGCTTTCTCCCAAGAAGGGGCCCAAGGCAGCTTACAAGATCCCTACTACTCATAGGTTTACTAAGTATGCCCATGCAAAAGTGAAATAATTTTAACCCCTCCTCACTGAGTGCCCTCAGATTTCTCACTCCCTAGCTTGCAAATGCACCCACCAGCACAGACTACATTCAGACATTCATGGAAAAAACCATATCCCTGCCCCCTCCTATTGTTCCTGGAAACAATATAAGCATATAAAGCTGTTATGTAGCTATAAGTCACTTCCAACTTAGGGTGACCGTCAGGTAAGCTTATCACAGGGTTTTCTTGGCCAGATTTGTGCAGGAGGGATTTATCTTTGTCTTCCTATGGGCACAAGAGAGTGTGATTTGCCCAGGATTTCCAAGACCAAGTTTGGATTGAAATCCTAGGCTCCAGCAATAGTCCAGTGCTCAAAGTACTACACCATTATGGCTCCCTTATCTACACTAGAGTTGTACAAGTTGTGACTAACACTTCTCTAGTAATCTCTCTCTCTCTCTCTCTCTCTCTCTCTCTCTCTATATATATATATATATATATATATATATATATTCTTCTCCTTGGAAGAGGGTGAATGTTGTATAGTTAGTTCCACTCTTCTGCTCCTATAGGCATGTCTAGAGTGTACCTTTACTGTGCACCAGTTACTGACATTCAGAGAAAATAAACACCTGGACATCGAGTTGGTAGCTCTTCTGTGTTTTTCCTAGTTCATTTGCGTATTTTCTATTTGAGCCCGCACCATGAAATAAAGAGACCAGACACGTACATTGGATGTAAAACTGAAATCCTGATGTGGGTTGAGTTGAAGCCAGGTTTCTTCCCTAGACTACCTCTTCAGCCTCCCCATTGAGTGAAACACCAGACTCTGAGGGCAATCTGAACATTCAGATTGTATCCTCAGGCAGTCATAGGGAGATAGAGACGAGGCATGTTCTCCCAAACTCCCTTGAGTTTGTAAGAGAGGGCAAACCCCCCATATTTTTCCCAAAGGCTATTTCCTGAGCAACCCCCATGTCCCTTGACATGTAAAGGCAGCCCTGAGCCAGACTTTTCACCTCAATGGGGTGCCTAGGTGTACACCAATCCAAGGCCGAGAAGGGGGGGGGGGGGAGACAGCTTCAATAGCTTTGGTCTGCCCCCTTCTTGGCAAGGCTGGGCCCATGAGGCCCCACTTATTTTTAAGCCTCTGGCCTCTATTCTTGGGCGGCCTCAAAAACTACAGACATGCCCATAGTGGCAAGCCACTTGTTTGGGTATACAGACAGGGAACATGCAGCACATATCTTATTTCCTCTGGCATGAGGCTATGTGCTTTAGAATCTCCTCTTGATTCACAATTATCCTTTGCTGTTTTATTCATTCAGTTTCAGCAGTCATTTTATTATGTGCTTCATTGCCTGTAGCTGGCATCTGAGTTGGTGTTTACCTCTATGACAGTAAATTAATCTATGCCCAAATTCTCTCCTTCTCACACTCCCTCTCCCTCTCCTTACACTTCAATCTCTCACTCCCAGGATTACTGCATATGTTTTGAATGTTATTCAGCCTTATCTCACTTTCTCAACACTTTCATAATTCAGAAACCTTTCATTTAGGTCAACCAAAGAAAATAAACGTAACATGTTTACCTCATAATACTCCTGAATTATATTATCTCTACCTTGTGCTACTTGCTATCTTGGAGCAATAAAACTCTTCTTATTTATTAAAAAATATGGGGGAAAATAGTGGGTGGATAACAGGAACAATGTAGAGCTCTTGCACAAAAGAGGTAAACAGAAGCTATTTCTTTTTTAAGTATGGTATTTCTTTTAATTTTTATTATCTCCTTTCCTATTCAGCCTATGATTTTGTGTGCCTTTTCTTAACTACAGCACTAAATTGGGATAATGGTTTCAATAATTTTTGACACTTACGAACTGTATTTTTTCCTGTAAGAGTTGCTGCATTATATTTATGTATTATAAATGTCCCAGAGTTAATTTGTCTGTTTTTTACTATGGATTGCATTTACTAGTACAATTACCACAGTTCCTTATGCCTTATCCTCAGGCTTATTATTATCATTATCTGCTATGTATTCTTCAGTTTTACAAACCCACAAAACATAGCCTCTGCAGTATACATTACTTTTATGTTCTTCATTTCTCTTCCTTGTTTTCCACAGTTGCAGCCTACAAGTTCACCAGAATTGTCTGAGTGGTCTTATGGGACTACACTCTTTCCTGATGCCAGCATTGCTATTGACCATGTTACATGGTATCCACACATCTGTGTCATTATGCAATGTATAAATGTACGCATGTTGTGCTCTTCCACTTCACCCAAACACCCTTCCATCCTAGCTTATAGTACATTATGCAGTGACAAGAAACCTGTATCTTGAATACTCTTTCTCTCAACTATACAGTTTGGTGGCAAAATCTAATCAACTTGCAGAATAGAAGATACCTTCTCTGCAACTAACCTATGTGTATCGCCTTTTGTTCTGAAAGACTGGGGTGCAGCTGCAAAGGGCAAGGGCAATTTCCATTGTGCAAATAGACATCTGCTCTCATGTTGTCAAATGAAACCCTTTGGGAATAATTAATAACCCTTTAAAAAGTTGTTGGCCTTTTGAATTAAACAGAGTTGATTGAAACATGAATAATATAGTGTGTTATATGCATAAATATGTATATTAGGGGAAATGGAATGGCCATATTAGGGCAGATTATCATGTAGGTTTTGTACCTGCTCTTATTTCATCTGCAAACTCATACAGAAACTGGACAAAATTGACTTTTGATTGATGCATGTGAGACTGGACACAGCCTGATTTGGATATCTCTAGCAGTGTCTGTGTGTGTTTGTGTGTATCATTTACCCTAGCCTCATATATATTCCTACACATACTGTGTATGGAGATCCAGTCAGCAAATTTCCCATGAAGAAAAACTGTGATACAAATGTATTTGCACAGTAATCCAGAATGCTCCATCTATATTGGAAACTATTTCAGGTATGACTGTATGAAATCTATCCAAATAGAACATTATTATTATCATCCATACAGCATTAGTTAAAAACAACAACAACCAACAAAAAGAACCCTGAAGCACAATACGATGGGACTTTAATGAATACAATTAAATGTAACTTTTGTTTTAAAAAAAACTTTTCTTTATTTCTGGTGAAAGGGGGTTAGATTTATGAGCCTGTGCTTGCAAGTTTTGATCTCCTGGTTCAGAGCTGCTTCATTCCCTGATCGTTTGTTTTGTACAGATATTAGAAATGGGAACTTTTTCCAAGATGCTCTCAGCAAAAGTGTTGCATAGACAACATGCATCATTACAAGTTCATTTAATCTGGGGTACTTGAAAATGTAATGAAACCAAATGAGAGGAAGGAAGACAGAAAGTGTTGTCACTACTCTCTCTGCTCTTATTTGAAAAGGATGAATGTTTTATCAATTTTTACAGAACCTGCTCCTCCCTGCTTGTCAAAACAGGGAGAGGGCATTTCATGGTGCTTTCTAAAAAGAAACCCATACTTCATTTTCAGCTCTAATTGTAGCCACTTCTTCAAGGCAGAGTTTCTCTTAGCTTTCCACATTTTGAGCTCTCTTATATAATAATTGACTTTTCTTAGCAGCCTTGAATTCCTCATCAGCTCTCAAAATTTAAGTAACTCTTTACTTGTAAGTTACTGTGAGGTCAAGTGGGAGAGGTATTTTCTTTATTCTTCTCCCACAAAGTATGAACTCTTCTTACTCTTGAAACCTGTTGTTCATCTATGGTTTTTCCTGTTTCATTTTAAGCATGTATCTCCCCAGTGGTCTGATATTCATTCAAAAATCTGTCAGGAACAACCTACCAGCATTTGCATAGTTATTCTTTTAATGGCTATAGGCTAGACTTGCTTTAATCATAAAATTAATCACAGTTTTAATTTAAAATGTTTTAGTTGATATGTCACTGTAGCAGTTTTAATTGATAAATACATTTTATTTCATGAATCTATTTTGGTGCTGTTTTTATTGTAATTGGGAATGAAAAGACAATGCACAACATGGACTTTTCTTCAAACAAAGCTTGATAGAATGTGTTTATCGAATCATGAATTAGGGGCAGGATCAGTGGTGGATACCCACTGGCAGAATGGAAGAAACAATGAAATTGAAAAGAGAGTGAATTTCCCTACTCCACTCCCCCCCAAAAGTGCCTCTAAGTTCCATTCTAGTGATATAACCCAAAAGGACATACTGCCCGGTGGTACTGAAAGCTGCTGAGAGGTCTTAGAGGCCCAGCAAGGACACATCCACTCTGTCCACTTTATAGTGAAGATCCTCCAGTAAGGTATCTCATGACCAAGGTTTAAATTACATTGAATTGGATTGTGATCATGATAATCCATTTAATGCAGGAGCCTTTAGAACTGGGAGGCCATTACACACTCCACTACCTTGCTCAGAAATTGAATGTTGGATCCTGTCCAAGAATGATGTATTGCAGAGGAATTTAAAGAAGGATTTTCTATCAGAAAGCTTACCAGTGGCTCCTTTAGGCATGCTAGAATCCTTTTAAGCAGACATAGGCCCGTTCCAGACGGGCCTTGGCTCCTCCCCCAGTGCATACTAGGGGTTGGTCAAGGACACAGCGTCCAATCAGGCCTCAGCCCTAGTACGTTCTGGGGATGTCAAAATGGCAGCATAATGGGCCTTCTTGCAGGCTTATGTACATTTGTACATATCTAGAGAGCTAATCCAAAATATTTCCAGACCCAACTGGATTTATTTAATACCTGTGGGATTTTCATCAGCTTCTCAAAAAAAAAAAAAAAAAAAAAAAAAAAAAAAAAGGGGGGGGGGGGGGGGGAAGAAAGATGGATAGATGGATAGATAGATAGATAGATAGATAGATAGACAGATAGATAGATAGATAGATAGATAGATAGGGAAAGGGAAAGGAAAAAAAAAGAAAATCCAGTTGAAAACAATGGTTGGAATACTGTTTGAGACTTACCTCTTCATAGCTGGATTTATGTCTGCAGCAATTAGAATTGAGCAGTTCTGTAATATCTGTATGTAGTAAAGGGCTGCTATTGTGTTAATACCTAGGTCAGCCAGCTAAGTGGCAGGTGCACATTGGGACCAATGTGCATTAGTTGCCTTGTGCATTGGTCCTTTTGTGCATCACAACACTAGCTCGAAAGTGCCAATGCACACCAGGACATTCATGCTGGTCTTTCACTGTGCATCTTTGCAATTCACTAACAGGATTTCTTAGTGCCTCTAGTACATAGGTAAGTATACCTTAGGTTATGTAATTTACACCATGATAGAGGATTCCAAACTATATTTCAAGAACTTAGTAATAACTCTAATTATCTGAGTATCTACAAGATAGCTTAAAAATGGAGAGCAAAACAGTCCAGATTGGTTTGTGTTAAGCAGTATTCACCATGCCTCCTTCCCAATGAACTTGTATACAATGGAACACTTTGCTAGCCATCAGTCAATACTCTAAAAGAACATCATATGCAAATACATTCTATTTTCCATCTGCTTAGCAAATAACTTAACATTCTGAATGAATGATGAAAGTCCACTGTATTTTCCCTTTGAGGCTGGACCATTACACAATTCAGCTGCTCCACTAGAAAAAAAAATGATTTCATTGGTAGCACGCTTGCACATACGCACACACAATATTGATATTTTGGAACAATTCATATCCTTTGGTATTCTGGTTGCTTTGCTAAGCAGGTCAGGGTTTTGTTTTGTTTTTGTGAAGGCAGAGTGTCAATCTCTACCCTGAGCATTTATTGAAAGTTTAGTTAAATATCTGTCCAGCAAATGCATAAGACTGGCATTGATCAGTGTAGAATTTCAGTTCACATTTTCAGATTCTCTCTCTCTCTCTCTCTCTCTCTCTCTCTCACACACACACACACACACACACACACACAGAGAGAGAGAGAGAGAGAGAGAGACCCTCACAGATTAAGTCAACAGATTTAGTGCTCTGTAAAAGCTATCTCCATAAACCCTAAAGCATGAACTACTGCTTCCTTATGCTTGCTAACTTGCCTCATTTATGAGGCACAAATTAAAGATACTGATTGCCTAGGAAAGGAAACTGCTCTGTCCAATAACACTTTGCATTTATGACAGATCTCCTTGCATCTGATATTAAGCCTCAGAAAACAGAGTGCCTCTATTTTAGGAATTTAATTCCATTGAAGCTTGTCCCTTCAATATGCAGGACCTTTCCAGAATGATAGATCTTCTACAGGGTAGGTGCTGTCAAATCGCTAGCCATGCCTGAATACACTTTGATAATTTATTTCCTGCTTTCTTTGTGCTAATGTAATGAGCTAAATCATAGCTAAGGCCCAGGGAGATGTAGAAGCTGTCTTTCTTATCAGTATGTTACATATCAATGTTACAGAAATAAACCCATTTCAAACATTCACTTTGAAAAAGAAAACCTAAATGTTCAATCCATAAACTCTATTATGTTATATTTAACTAGGGTGGCCATATTAAAAAGGACAGGCCACAGTTATGTGGCAAAGTGGATATCAGCTGGTTAAGCTTCCATACATGCTGCAATGTCTAAAATTCCTTTATCCATGTGACTATGGTGCTCGTATTGCGTCCGCTGAGTCGTGTCCGGCAGAGTTGTTCAGGGTGGTCAGGGAGCTAACTCAGCTCTCTCCTGCCCTGAACCAGATCCTTGAACCTTCTAAGGCCTGCTGTGACCTGTTTAACGACTTTTTTGTGGATAAAACTTCTCGTATAAGCGAAGGTCTGAACGCCGACGTTATGGCAGAGCCAAGGGTAGAAGTGTCCAGAGCCTCCGTGGACTACGTTACACTGGATGAGTTTGAGTTGGTGAGTACCGAGGATGTGGACAAGATCCTCGGAAGTGTTCGGAAAACAACCTGCTCTCTTGATCCCTGCCCCTCGTGGTTAGCGGCCCAGGGGGGACCGGCGGTAACGACATTGTTACGCCGGATAATTAACACCTCTTTCAGGGATGGGCGATTTCCATCGGATCTTAAATTGGCCATTGTAAGACCGATCCTAAAAAAGCCCTCCCTTGACCCCCTGGTACATAATAATTATCGGCCTGTTTCGCTGCTACCATTTTTGGGGAAGGTGATCGAGAGGGCGGTTGCGTTCCAGCTTCAGACGGTCTTGGATGAAACGGATTATCTGGATCCATTTCAAACTGGCTTCTGGGCGGGTCACGGGGTTGAGACGGCCATGGTCGCCCTGGTCGATGATCTCCGTCTGAGCGCTGACCGGGGAAGCGTGTCCCTGTTGGTGCTCTTGGACATCTCAGCGGCTTTCGATACCATAGACCATGGTATCCTTCTGGGGCGCCTGGCTGAGGTGGGAATCGGGGGCACTGCGCTCCAGTGGTTCCGTTCCTACCTCTCTGGGAGGTCCCAGATGGTGCAGCTGGGAGACGTGTGCTCCAGCGAGCGGGCCCTTAAAACTGGGGTCCCTCAAGGAGCCATTCTGTCTCCCATGCTATTTAACATTTACATGAAACCGCTGGGAGAGATCATCCGGAGACATGGGGCGCGGGGTTATCAGTACGCTGATGACACCCAAATCATTTTCTCTATGTCTCCGACTGATGCAGTGACCGGGGATGGCGTCTCTCCTCTCGTGGCCTGTTTGGAGTCAGTAATGGACTGGATGAGGGAAAACCGACTCAAGCTTAATCCAGAGAAAACGGAGGTACTAGTGATAGGTTCCCCCGGTCCAGGAATGGCGGTGGTTCCACCTGTCCTGAACGGGGTCACGCTCCCCGTGAAGGACTCCGTACGCAGTCTGGGAGTGCTTCTTGATTCGTCGCTTCATCTGACTGCTCAGGTGAATGCGACGGTCAAGAGCACCTGTTACCAGCTTCGGCTGATTCGCCAGCTGCGTCCATACCTGGACCGGAGGGACCTAGAAACTGTGGTACATGCTCTGGTAACTTCAAGACTGGACTTCTGCAATGTACTCTACATGGGGCAACCCTTATACCAAACTCGGAAGCTTCAACTGGTACAGAATATGGCAGCCCGGCTGGTCACTGGCGTATCCAGGACCAGCCACATAACACCTGTACTTAAAGACCTTCACTGGCTGCCCATCCGCTTCCGAGCTCAATATAAGGCGTTGGTTATTACCTATAAAGCCCTAAATGGCTTGGGCCCAGGATACCTAAAGGACCGCCTCTCCCCGTACAATCCGCCTCGCACCCTCAGAACATCTGGGCAGCAGTTGCTGAAGGTGCCTGGGGCCAGGTTGGCCTCTACTACAAGAAGGGCCTTTTCCACAGCTGCCCCAGCCCTTTGGAATACGCTGCCCACTGAGCTCCGCTCATCTACCACCCTGGCCCAATTTAGGAAGGACCTTAAGACCTTCCTATTTAAACAGGCATTCCCCGATTAAGATCCTGTGGGCCTCCCTCCTCTTCCGTGGCCATGAGGACGGGCTATGGGGCTTTTATTGCTGTTTCAGTTGTATATGTTGTTATGAGTTTTTAACTTTGTATTGTGTGCATGTCACACTGTTGTAAGCCGCCCTGATCTTCTTGGAAGGGCGGGATAGAAATAAAGATTTTATTATTTATTTATTTTACTAATAAAACTCTTGGAACCCTGCTTTCTTTTTGATATTAACCTATTTTTTGTTACAAAATAAAACAGGCAGAGTAAAAAAAAAATCACTTTATGCTGCTACTCTGCTTTTGTTTGTTCTAGAAAGGTACAATTTTGTTGTTACTTTGATTGAAAGTTTAATAGGTAATATAGTATGTCTGCAACATATGAAAATATCCAGACATCAAAGGGGTCATACAGGCTGGCAGCTTGTGTTCAATCGGTGCTGAAGGCGCCCCAGCACCAATTGAACCCCAAGTGGTACAGGACCATGGTGACCGGACACCTGAGGCTGGCCACTGCCATGGTCCAGAACGGACAACCGGCAAGGAGCAGTTTTTGTTCATTCCTTTTATGACCACATTAGTCAGCATAGGAGCAGCTTCTGGATGATCTGGGGGCATGCATCATCTGCACACCATCCCCCCAGATCAGCCCGAAGGTGGCACCTTTTGCCCTTCTGTTTTGGGCCTTAGATATCTAATCTGGCCTCAGATATCTAATCTGGCCTGCTCATAGAAATTCAAGCAAAGTACAAGAGCACTTTTAACCCTTTGTTTAGCATTGCAGTGTTAGGACATCTCAGTGTTAAATCAAGGGCTATCATTGGTGCCACTGACTGTGAATGGAATCTTGTTACTTAATCACCACTAGACTAAATCATAGAATCAATGGTTAAATGGTGAACCAAAACTGATTCATTAAGTTGATTCTGCTTGGCATTATCAATAGGCTTTGGGCCCGGGTGTTGTTGTTCTTCAGATTTTTGTAAATGTGAAAAATGAGATGCAGATGTTTTTTAAATCTGCTGCTTATCAGATCCACAGTACATTATTGTGGGATTTTGCTTTATATGATAGAGGATTTAGTTGGTTTTTGCATTATTCACTTACTCCAGATCATTCACTCACCGTATTATAAGTATTTAACTCATTGTGAGCTTAAATCAGACAGTTCTAGAAAGTGGCAAGTTTAAAAATATAACAGTATCAATCCAGATGTATCTATTGAGGCCCAGGACTTTGATTTTTTGCTATTAAAAAGAATGAATTTAAAATGTATGCATTTGACCATTGTCCTATTCAGTAATGGGAAAATAAAATTGGGGAGCGTATGTCCTCCTCTGCCATGTTTCTTTCCTCTCTCCATGTGGAGGCTGAAAAACCATGTCCCTCAAATAGGTCCAGAACCATGAATAAATCTTTTTAAACTAAACCTAAAGAGTCCTTTCACAATTCAGAATTATAATTCCTAAACATAGTGAAGGTACTCTTTTTTAAGAAAGTTTTTCTTTACATAAGAACAGTCAAGGATGTAGAAAGAGGGGCTGTTTGGGACTAGTAAACCAACACCACTATTATATCCACATTCCCAACACTAGTAATCACTGAATAAGGTTCATGGTAGTGCTATTTTAGGGTAGACAATTCTCCCACCCACACCACCTCTGCCAACAGGCTCTTCATCTTTAGCATTTACCTTGCAGACAGCTGCAACATAGTTCTCCCCATGATTGAAGTATCTCTATTAATTGAATTTGGTCAGTACTGACATATATGCACAGCACACACTCACACATTTTTGTTTGCTCCTTTAACAAAAACACCAAAAATTTACAAATGTCTTCATATTTGGAACATAAAGAATTTAGGTTCTATAAGTTCAAGGACCATTGAAAGTGAAGCAAACAATTCCTCTGTCCTTCTTGTACCCTTAAGATAGCCTGCTGCCCATATGTGCAATGGAAGTTGACACCCTTTGGTTGTTCTTACCATTTCCTGGCAAGTTGGTTTTGATTCATGGTGAACTTATGAATGCAAAATTCCAAGGGTCTTCATCATCAATCCCCCTGCTCAGGACTTGCAAACTCAGGGTCATACTCTCCATTACTGAATGAATCCACCTGTAGTACAGTATTCCTCTTTTCCTCTGGGCTTTCACTTTGCCAGAAGTGTGTGTGTTTTCCAATGAGTGATGTCATTTCATAATAATTCCACAGTATGGTATCCTCAGTTTAATGCTGAAATGAGGTTTAATCCCCAGTCAGACAATTTGGCTTCTATGGATGGTATGGAAAGAGATTCCATATTATCCTTACATTCATGCAACGTTCAGCCAGCTTTGGGCTGAAAGAGTTATATCATTGCCCCAATAGTCATTGTCCCATTGTCCTATTTATCTCATTCCCCAAAAAACTACACTGAAGAAGCCAAGAGAGGAACACCAGTGTCCATTATTAGATGGACATTTTGATAGGTTGAAAGCTTTAACAGGTTTTAAATCAGGAAGACAAATTAAATCAAGATGCAGTGGACAACTCTTTGTTTGTGAAGTCTGCGGTGGGTGAAAAAATGACAAAAGTTTAACAAGACATTGGTGGCTTACTATCAGCCTCCATATATGGCAAACAACAACAACAACAATAATAATAGCCCCCCTCTCCCTGGAGGACTAGGGCAGGTTACAATAAAAATACATCTGAGGAAGTAGACTGAAGTCTACGAAAGCTCATGCTGCCAATTTCTTTCTCTCAGTTACTCTCAAAAGTGCTAGAAAATCTCTTTACACACTGATTCTACAGACTAACACAGCTATATATTTGAATTCTCCCATATATAGCCAGTGGAAGCTATGCACCTGGCTTGATGGGTTACACACAGTGCAAAACTGTTCAATGTTTCTAACAAGTTAGGAAATGTAGACAAATAGAAACTGTCATGCTTAGACTGCCTCCATCCCAAGTTAGTAATTCTAGCTTTCTGCGGGGCTTTGACATCAGACAAGCTACACTTATGGTCCATCATTCTTGAATTATGGCTATATCACACATCTCCCTGAAAGAACACATGTCAATGGGCAATACCCTGTCTCACTATGGAATTCAACTTAACTGTAGTTATTCCCTCTTATACATTCCACAAATCTTCCACCCAGCCCTTTAAAAAAACTTCAGTTAAGATACACAAGGCAGCTTTGGGAAATACACTTCTGGGGGCTCTGGTGCTTGGGACACTGTTGTACAAGCATCCAGAATGCTAGGGGCAATGACATTTTGTAATTTCCACTACAAATGACATAACCAGCAAAGCTATATAAATGAAAAGAAAGGTGAAAAAAGTATTCAGTTACCTGGAGAAGTCCAGTTTTAGATAGGAAAAAACTTGAGGGTAACAATATGGCTTCATACTGAGCATTTATTCCATGTCTCATGTTGAAGGCAAACATTTCACACTAGTTTGGTTGATATTCTGAAACTATGAAATGGTGAACCTCTGCAGCATCACTGTAAGTCATGAGAAATCTCAATTAGCTTCAGACATCTGAATATGTGGCAGTGAAGCCAAGCTGTCAGACAGTATTGTCATGGCAACTTTCTGAAACTTAACCAACACAACACTAGTGAAACAGTGTTTAAGCTTAACATGCAGTGAAAACAATGATTGTGGACTACATATATTGTCACACATTAAAGCTGAGATAATAGAACTGGGCTAAATGTTCAGCATTTTATATCCATACTGTTTTTATTTCACTGCGCCCAAAACAACACCTAGACTCCATTCATTTTGTTACAGGAGGTGCTTTATACCAAGAATCAACAAAGAGCGTTTTCTTGCATCCACAGAACATAGAAAATCACGTTGCTTTTGTAGCAATTAGGGCATAACAATATTCATATTAAAAGCAAACAATAACTGTTAACATAATTAATTTTCAGTATGATGAATTACATTAAAACATTACTTTTTACATTAATTTTTTTGTGGACCAGAATAGCTTCTTGGGGCATTCTGAGGGTATTTTCACCCCACAATTTCAAAGGGTTTGTTTCCCAAAAAGAATTCTTACAATAAGACATTGCAGAATTGTTCACAACATCAATGAGAACATACTGTTTGGGGTGGTTTTGTAGTAAATTATACATTTCAAAAAAAAGTTATCTGTACTAGAAATCTCCCAAGAGGAATAGGAAATGACATTAAGAATAAATGACAAGATAGCACACAGATACCACGTCTACCTTAATAAAGTCATTGTCAGAAGTCATTTGTCATCTTCTGAGAAGGGGATCTCTTATTGACTTGACTCAGTGAGGGAACTTCATATGGCTGGTGTTTAAGTACATATGGCAAAGAGCAATATTTTAATGGTTGTCCCAATGTAAGGGGAATCAAGATTTTAAAAATAATAATAAAAAAACTCAAGATATTATGATGACTTCAAGAAATATGTCATTAACTGTAATGTAACAATAATAAAAGTAGTTTCTAGAACACTTCAGCTACATTTTATCTAAAGCATCCTGGCTCATCATCATCAACAGGAACAGTAAGGAAAAGTGACAGACGTGACACACACAAAGAAGTGGATGTAGAAACTGTTGCATCCATTCCAGTCAGAAGATTTCAACATTAATTTTGGGAGATGCCTCACATGAACTTGAGGTAGCCTGTGGAGAGAGGAGCTTCTGGCCTTTACAGTGTGCCTGAACAAAAGCAGAGATGCTTGATAGAAAGTTGTTCTAGGCTTGGATTTTGGTCAGTTGGTTAGGAACTAGATCAAAACATCCAAGGTCTGACAGAGACTTTTGTCTAGGGGTGCCTAATTCATGTTCCTGGCCTGTCTTACTGTGGTGATAGTAGTGAAAAATGGGACTAAATTCAATCAAGAGCTGATAGATGAAAGGGAGAAAAATATACATGTATGATAAATGTAGTGAATTCACTCTAGGTGATTGACAATCTGTAGATGCCCGGCCCGGCAGCAAATCAGATTAGAAAATGGGAATGACCTTGAAGCCACGAGAAGCAGAAAAAGCAGCAGGTGAAATTCTACATTTGTGTGGATTCAATTTGACTTTATATATTACTGTAGCTGTACACAAGTGTCCAACAATGTACACCTAGTGATGAGATGAGGATGGGAGTATATATGCACACGTACACTCCATCTCCAATGTTCTCGTATTCCCATCACTGTAAACCAATACATATTGAGCATGAAATTCTCAACATGGGCTTGTAACAGTATTCAGTTGAACAAACAGTTTTTACAGTGGTTGCTACAAAAGATACACCAACATCTCTTTGTACCTTCTTCAATTATGCATTTGAAACAGTAAATACGTCCATTACTCATAGGGGCCTTAGGAGATCTGTCACTGTTGACCTATATAAAATAAAAGGAATACATCCCAGGACCCATGTAATTCAGGCTTGTCACCAGACAAAGTGAAGTAGCTTGCTGGGTGTTGGAAAAGTTGCACTTGCAGCAAGGAACTGAAAGGCACAGTTGTGTGGCCTACCCTGTGACCCTTAAGCTAGGTTGCTATCTTCAGTTAGTACCCAAACAGTAACACCATACTGAGGTATGGAAATTGGATAGTGGACGCTTAGTGTTGTAAAGGAGTAATATTTACCTGTCCTGAATAGGAAACCTCAGAAAGTGGAGTGTGGCTCAGACGATGTCTGTGAGTGACATAGTGAGTGGAAGAAGCTCTCTGAGCACACTCTGTGTGAGGAGGCTAGGTTTGGGACTGATATTTATACCTGAGATTCTAGATTCAAGGAGTGATAGGTACTATCTTTGTTACATTGTAACAAAGACATGATGGTCTTCCAGGGAATCAAGGAAGGATTCCAGAATGGATGATGATATTAACTTTGAAGTAACAAAAACATTGATTGGACTGCGGATAACTCCAAAATAAATGGATAGGAAATTTAGTCTTTCTCTTGGTATTACTTGGGTCCTTCACATGTCTTCGGGTCTATATGTCCTTTCCATGAGAAAGCTTCCTAGTGTTGCAAAGATCATTGTGCCCTCTTAAGAACATGCCTGGCTCTAGATATTAAAGTCTGAAAATATGGAAGCCCCATATACATTGTGGGATATGTCAGGTATGCTAACACAACAATGTTGATAACTACTTTCTGAATTTCAACCCAAGCTTTACACAATGCTGCTGCATTATTGCAAACCACCCAGAACACAACCTTCATATTTGTGTAAATTGATAAATATCACAGACTCATTCAAAAACAAAACAAAACACCAATATAGAGACAGTGAAGTGCATATGCTTTGGCATTTGCTTTGACACTGTTAGTGTTAAACATTTCACACTGAATTTAAAAAAAAAACCTGCTGGATCCTCCTGTTATTTATAAAAGAGTCAGTTTGTGACCCTCCAGATCTGCAAAACCCACAGATCTTTCCAATTCAATGGCTGAAAAACATTAAAAACATTTTAAAGCCACCACAAGTACTTCTAGCTTTGATTTCACCTGATTCCTCCACTATCCTCCAGCCTCCTACAGACAAACCCTGTTCCCCCACTTCAGAAATGTTGGCCAGTAGCTGGAATTAGAAGTAAAGTCATGTTACTTTTAGTCATCTGAGAGCAGCTCTGTGTCTATGGTGTGGGAAATAATACTTCCAAATTCTGTCTATATTGTCCTATCCCTTCCTTAGTACATGGGTGCTGTTATGTTGGCTATAGACACTTTCTTATGATAATTGGAAGCATAATGTAAGATGATATTTGACTAAAATAATATTTGATTTGATATGGCCGGGCTGAATATTCCAAGGAATGGTCAACCAACTGTTTGTATACACACCACATATACAATTAATTCTAATTGGACTGTGTGAACATACGCATATAGGCACTATAGAGCTGCAGGAAGCACTCACATAGGAATTATTTCATCCATATGATTGGAAAACTGTTCCTGTGCTGCGCTGTATATCCTTTTGAAAATCTTGCATTAAAAAAAGAAAAGAAAATATCATCTCATAAAATTTTTTCACTTGTTTTCTCTCTCATCCTTCAATTAATAGACGTATGGAAGTTAAATGTATTGTAATGGCCAGATTCTTCAGCTGAATCAACTTATTACAGAACATTCCCTTCAAACAATTTCAGTCTTTGTCCAACAGACATGTGGTAGTTTTGAATTGGTTCAAAATGTATTAAATTGTGTAGTTATTTTATAAGTTGGTTGCCATGGTTATATTCCAGGAGGCAGAACAAAGTGTTTCCCCCTGTTCTGTTCTGTAAATATTTGATGGAGTTGGCCAAGTATTTTAATCCATTAACTTAAAACTTTTATTTTTAAGTCCCTTAATTAAGCAGCGTGCTTCACTTCCACATGTTAATTTTGTTTGCTGTACATGCGCTTAAAAAAAAATAGACAGCAATGCCCATCAGCTAATAGATATTGACATAAGCAGAGCTTGGAAGTAACAAGTAACAAATAGCCTTCTCTATGGTGGCACTCCCCATATGCTTCAGTCTGACCACTGAGATTAGGTGGGCCTAGAGTCCTGACATCTCTGCTATCGAATAAAGACATATTACTTTATCAGGGATATTAACCTTGGAATTTCCCATTCCTGAGAGATGTCAATTTTTTAATGAAAACATTCCTATAGTGTCAAGACGGAGAGCCAGTATAGTGTAGAGGTTTCAGCACTATACTATATGTATAGTTTATATATAATATAGTTTTATCTTTTTAAATTGTGTTTTATTCTTTTAATAACTATCTGTTTTAATATGGTAATAATTTAATTCCTTTTTAATGTACTTTTTTCTGTGTTTTTAATTTTACTGTTTTTAATGTTTTGAAACCACTCTGAGTCCCAGTTCTGGGGAAAAAGCAGGATACAGGACCCAGAACAATGGATGCAAGCTCCAGGAAAAGGGATTCCACTTCAACATTAGGAGGAACTTCCTGACAGTAAGGGCTGTTCAACAGTGGAACAAACTCCCTCAGAGTGTGGTGGAGTCTCCTTCTTTGGAGGTCTTTAAGCAGAGGCTGGATGGCCATCTGTTAGGTATGTTTTGACTGAGATTTCCTGCATGGCAGGGGGTTGGACCGGATGGCCCTTGTGGTTTCTTCCAACTCTACGATTCTATGATTCTATGATTCTATGACAAATAAATATTATAAATAAAATAAACTAAAATAAATAAGTAAACAGCACACAGAGAAAGCCAACACTTTAATATATAATTCTGAGTTTGTATAGGATTTTAAATTTTTTGGTAGTTTTCTATGGCAAAAATCAACACACACACACACACACCCCAGGAAAACTACTCACTTTCTCAAACTGCACAGTTCCCAAAGGTTTCCTGTAAAGTTGTGGGAACATTCTGGGTGCTATTTTTCTTCTTGCTGAGGAGTGGGGAACTCCAAATTGCAACCCCAGTCAGAAAATTGTTGCTTGTCAGTTCCATCCTTGCTCTTTACCCATTCATTTTCTGGATTGCTTCCTTGGTGATAAATGCTATCACTTTCCCCTAGATTTTAATGAATTACTGTAAGAGATGTTAATCTTTCCATTTTTGGTAATTTAGTTTCTGACTTTAAAAATATATATAGTTTGAGAGTTTTTTTTTTTAATGAAAAGCACTATAGAAATATTCTATAACAAGCAAGCAAACTTTCTATAATTATTTCCTTATACCAGTAAATTATGATTATACTGAGATTATGATGATTATAATCTTTAAAAGGATAGCTTCATTCTTTTTGTGGTATAAGTGTACATTTAAGCTTATTATTTTTATAACAATAAAAAGTTATATCTCTAAATGAGGAAGGAGGAAGTTACGTGGTTCATTTGTTGGATCATTTCTATCTAATCTTCTTTCTTATGATTTGTTGTGGGTATTCATGAAACAATGAAGTCAATATGTGGAATCTGTGTTTTGTACCACAAGCTTGCTATTTTCAGACATTTATGTGTTTTTTTTAAAAAGGAACCAATAGCAAGATTTTTTTTCTTATTTTCAAGAAATGGGAAACTAAAATTTCTTTCAAAAATATAATAATAATTATGATTTCTGGCAGCGGTGGCAAGGCAACAGGTCCTGAGAGACGAGGCTCAACTCAACTTTACAGGTCATAGGGGATAATAATCCCTAAACATAGACCTTCTGGGAAGAGGGTGGTAAGTGGAGTATCGAAGGAGGTCATTGTCCTTGGTTGGGGAAAGGATCGCGGCTATGATTCCCACCCCAGGAGGACAAGACCAAAGAGCAGCTGGCCCAGTAATGGCTGCCCATTGCAGTTTTGAGCCTTGCCTGCCATTTTATTTTAGCTTAGTTTCCAGGCAAAGTATAAGGTGTTGGTGATGAAACCCTCCATGACCTGGGTCTAACCTATTTTCTGGATTGCCTCCTTCCATAAAATCCACTCCACGTACTTAGGTCCTCTGTGAAAAACCTATTACAACCAATAAAGACAGGATTTGTTTCTAGGAATATACAGTCCATTAGAGAAACAATAAAAGTTTTTTCAAAAGATTAAAGAAGAAATCTAAGATTTGAATTTCCATTAGGTGGGGTTACAAATCTAAAAAAAGACAGAACATCTATCAAACAAATTAAAAAGAATCAAGGGAAATTACTATTTATTTATTTTTTAGCTGCAAGAAGAGATGAACTGGATAGATGTCTGGAACCATTTGTATCTGAGAGACAATGGATATACTTTTTATTCGGAAAGTTATAAATCTATGTCAAGACTAGATATGGTTTTTTTTCTTTCATGTGAATTATTACCAAAAATGAACAAAAATTGGAGATTCTTCCTAAAGTAACATCTGACCACAACCCGATTTTGCTAACTTGAAATTGGGATGAAACATTTTGCTTGGAAGTTAAATGAGAATATTAAATGATCAAAAATTTCTTGTAAAAGTCAAAAAGTTATTGAAGCAATATTTTATTGAAAACTCTACATGGGGGATAATGGCAAAAATTGTCTGGGATGCCAGCAAAGTGGTGATGTGAGAGGTGTTCATTCAGAGAGGAACAGAAGTGAAGCATCAATGCCATTTAAAAATGGACAAATTGGAAAAAGAGATTCGACAAGTAGAAACTGAATTGAATAATGACCCAACAAATAGCAAAATAGGAAATACTTTAAAAGATTGAAGAAAAGGCTGAATGAAACAAATGTGGCTTCTTGTCCATAGTACAGATTCCTCATCAGGACTATCAGATGTGTTGGCACTCCCAAGTCTTTAAGGGCATAGCCTTTCTGTGCAAAAACAAGGTTATGTTAAAAGGCCATGCTACAGTGCACAAATTACTTCAAATTGTTACAGTTTGGTTACTTTCCATCACTGTCTATATTTATGTTGCTGCACTGACTTGGTTCCCAGCTTCCTTAGGTGTTAACTTCACAAATTACTTCTTACGCTCTTAATACACCAAGCACTCTCATCATTGGCTCCTCCTCTGTTTATACTTGCTCATGAGAGTAGAATACTCTGAGAATACTAAGAATACTGTGGCCTGTAAGTATGTACAGGCCTCACTAGACTATTGTAGATGTGGGTGATGGTGGATGGAAAAGTTTCCTTTCCTTTCCTTTCTGTTACTTCTGCAAACTAAACAGCCTTGTTTTGTCTGTATTTCTGGCCTGACTGTAGCCTGTTACAGACTGCCAAAATAAAGCTGCTTCGGGTCTCTTTGGAGGTATGCTATTTAAATGATGCATGCATCCTAAGAGTCTGGAAGCTGCACCAAAAGCTGCACTCCGGTGCTTAGGAATGGAGTGTGGCTTTGGTGCGACCTCCGGATTCTTAGGACCCATGCATCATTTAAATAGCATACCTCCAAAGAGACCCGAAGCAGCTTTATTTTGGCAGTCTGTAACAGGCCACTGTTCACCTTTAGAAGGAAGGATGTACAAAAATGTATTCTAAATGTTATTAATTAATTATAGGTTTTGCAGTCTTGTCACAGGTCCTGTTTTCCTACTGCCTGAAGATGAGATTGCTCTTATTTTTGTGGGGGGAAGGAAATGATGCCATTCTTTCTTTCTTTCTTTCTCCTTCCCTCTGTGTTTTAATGGGAAAAGAAAAGCTGCAGTTCTACATGGCTTGATCACATTTCTTTTTAAAGGCAAAGAGCCAACCTGTTATTTTCTCAGAGCCAAAAAGCTGAGCTTGGCAGAAGCACATTCTGCAGAGACAGTGGTAAGCCAAATAATGAAGATGATGAAGAAAAAAGGAAGACACTGGGAAGAAAGGAAGGAAATGTTCCTGTCAGAATTAGATGGTGGTAAAGGATGCTGGACATTATCTTTTGCATTGCATACTCTTTCATGTCAGTCCTTCACTGACACTACTGTGAATTGCACATTTGTTTTAAGAAACAAAGCTCTTGGTCATGACTAACATATTACTTGAATTCCTAGTTCCTATTTCCATAGGTAGCCAACTATTATATTCCGGAAGGTCATAAGCAAGATTCAATCTGGTTTTCAGTGGTAACCTTTTCATCTGGATTCCAGTGGACAGCCTGAGTCCAAGTTTCTTCGTATACATCATGTGCCTTAACCATTTTATTCTGGACTAAAAAGAAATAAACAGCTTTCTTCCCTGTTTTTTTACTGCCTCTTTTCATTGTAAACAGAGGCAGAGCTCTGAGATATTCATTTCTCAGCTATTTATCCTGCCAAATGTATAAGTAGAAATCCAGTAAAAATGCACTGATCAGGTAAAAAGCCCAATAGAATTCCTCTGTCAAATGCCTTATCATTATTTACATGGTTGAGAATGGGAGGAAAGAACTTTATAGCCATATCTGAGCATTGTGCAGGGATCTCTACTAGGTGTACCCAATATATTTTATTTGTTTTTTTTCCTTTTTTCAACAAATATTTTAATACAACTCTCCACTGATATTCTGATCCACAGAAGCTTATAAAAGCAATAGAAATAAATGTCACAGAAGGATAAAAACAGCATTAAAACATCAACAGGTTTAAAATAAAATGTTAGAAATTCAGGGAAATAACTTTAAAAATTGTCTGGAGCTCTAAAGGAAGGATAGTAAGGTTGGTGTGAGATAAAACTTTCTGAAGAGAATATTTCCCAAGTGGGCCACTACTGAGAAGGCTCCTTGATAGTCAGTCACCTCATCTAAGATGATAGGAGACCCCTAAAGGGTGCTATCCAATAAATATCTTAATATACATTTAAGTACAGAAAGAAACAGATCCTAAGCTGTGAAGATATTTAGAAATCCAAACTAGCATTATGAAAGGAGCTCAGAAAGAGGCTAGTAGCCATTGTTTAAAACTGTAAACAAATCTGTTTTTGAAAATAATAATAATTATTATTAACCTTTATTTATAAAGCGCTGTAAATTTACACAGCGCTGTACATACAATGAAAGAGAATCATCAGAATGATTAGAGGGACACACACACACACACACACACACACACACACACACATATTGTAAACCACACAAAAGTAGGATGAATTGTGCTTTCAAGCAAAAAAATACTACTAGACCATTTGTCCCCAGACTTTGTCAGCTAGACACATCAAAACAGCATCAAGGAAGACAAATGGTAAGAATAACCCAGCTGCCCTTTGGTTGACAGTAAACATAATTTCCATTTTAAAAAAAAACCACCAAAGGAAATAGAATACAGTTCCTGTTGCGGAGAATATGGAAAAAAACAAAACAAAACAAAAAAAAGAGTGTTTTTTTAAAGTTTGTTTTTCTGGTTTTTTCTGTTTTGTTTTGCAAAGTACAAAGATACAGAGGACATCTTTTTGCTCACAATATCCACCGCCTTGTGCCTAAAACCTTGGTTCAGGTGACATCTTAGAAATTATATGATTTGTCGAACAAGCCATTCATTGCATTGCCTATTTTCAAGACATTTTTACTTCTAAGTGTATGTCTGCCTGTATGGGCCAATGTTGGTTCTGGTTGGCAGATCTCAAAATTCTAGTAGGAATATAAAACATATTTCATATTTTATACTCCTTGATTACAGTGGACCCTTGTTATATGCTGGGGTTTGGTTCCAAGATCTCCCATGGATAACAAAATCTGTGGATGCTCAAGTCCCATTATATATAATGACATAGTAAAATGGTGTCCCTTATAAAAATGGAAAATCAAGGTTTGATATTTGAAATTTATACTTTTTTTGAACATTTTCAAACCGTGGATGCTTGAATCCGTGTATAAAATAATCTGTGTATAAGAAGGGCCGACTGTACAAAGGGTATTTTGACATATTGGGGCATATCATTAAAAATGTCAACCACAGAGAGTTTTTTCACTTTTTTGAAAGATCAAAAAGACTAGGACTGTGTTTTGCCCCAGTCAGATCTCACTTTCTTACCCTATGATACTAAGAAGTCCAAATACCATTTTAATTCTGTAAATATTAACAACTATTAAGTTGCTTAAATCAGGTTATACTTTACCAATAAAATTGGGGGAACCAAGAACTCTTTTATATCAGCTTACATATCCAGGTAGCATTCTAAATGAAAAAAGATGAGACTCTCAAAAGGACGTCGAAGTGTATTGCAAAACCTGAGCTCACTAATATGGTTGTGTATAAACAAAGAAGCCACAATCAGCACTTCACAATCTGGAAATTCAGATTTATTTATTGTGAGGAGACACTTACTGATGACTAATTGTTGTCCCTCTTCCAGATAAACACCAGACTCACTGCCAGGAAACCAATTACTCATTTTTCAAAGGACACGAGGGCATTCAGAGCCACTTCTGTAGTGTCCCACACATCACTGAATCAGAAGAGAGCAGCAGTACACACCCAGGTCAGTCTTCCATTACCAGTGATTTTGAAGAGCACTATATATTTGTATAGTTGGCAAAAATTATCCCAGGCTCAGAGCCTGAAATGTTACAGAAGAGGGCATCTAATACAGTCAGTGAATAGTGGTATATTCCATATGAAAATAAGATTCTAAACCATTTGGCATATTTTAATACAGGAGGAAAAACAGGCATGGATAAATCTTATAAAATCACAGGTGATGAGGTAAAAGTGGAAAGAGAATGTTGTGCTACCACTTTGTCTTATGTCTATAATATGATAGGATTGTCTAAAGAAACAAATGGCACAGGATACACATAGAAAACACATAGAACACATGCTAAAATGAAGAAACTCACTAATATAGTATATAATTGGTCCCCCAAAAGCACGGCAAAAGCTACTGCAGGGTAGGAGGGCTCTTTGCTGGTACTTGGCCAGAATTTGTGGGAAAGAGTCTGTCCTTAGGGCCGATCTGGGGTTTATTAGGGCTTTAGAGGGAGACTTTCAGGGTTTGGTGTTCCAAAGATGACTGTTCGAGATAGCAACCAATCTGGATCTGGTATTTTGCCCAACGTGCAGCTTGTGAAGTGTTGGAGGTTGACATCTGGGGCTCAGCTGGACCACACCATTTTGTTCCCCTCTTGTTTATCAGTTGTATCATTCTCAGTTGAATAGGATATCAGTCAATAAAATAGACCTTGTTTAATCCAACTAATCATCCCCTTATTTTATGATTGTTCAACAATGGCAAGTGTGAAGTTAGGCAGCATGGAAAAAATGTGGGGAGAGAAATTAACGTAGAAAAAGTTGAGCAACAACAACTAGACATGATAACTTGCAAATCCAGATGACACTGTATCACTCAATAACAGACACTGGTGACAAATGACCGGAACAGGTTGTTACCTTGCCTATAGGCTTCTCAATACTAAATTTCTCTTGGAAGCAGGATACTGAGCTAGATGAACTGCTAGCCTGAGAATATGGTAGGGTTCACCTAGAATAAGCTCATTGCACAGGCACATTATTCCAGCACAGATTAATTATGTGGTTTATGACTTCTGCTGCCTAACTCTGCACTGAATGTGCTCATGAAAATTTAAAACACGCATATATTATTTATTTAAAGTGTGTACACATTCCCTGGGGAAGCATCAGGAATAAGGTACCAGATCATTCATAGGAAAGTATGAATGTAACTCTATTTTGGATCCTCATGATCTCATTTTGTTGTAAATTTTTATTAGTTTTTAGGACAAACATTCTAATTTAAGATCAAAATAATATCCAATCAAAGATAAATAAAAAGAAGAAAGGAAGAAGGAAGGAAGAAGGAAAGCAGAAAAAAGAAGAAAAAAAGATATGCAACTAATACACCATAGGAGTCTGACCCAACAATCCTGATTGTAATGAAAGATAATTTTAAAAAGAGAAAAACATGTTATTATACCATTACAGATTCAACTAAATAAAATTACTAATAACTATAAAGGAAAAAGTAAAGGTTTACCATATGACATGATTGTCAAGTCATGTCCAGCTGCATGTAGGGGGTGGTGCTCATCTTTGTTACCAAGCCAAAGGAACCAGCATTGTCAAAAATCTCTCTGTGAGTCATGTGGCCATCATGGCTGCACTGAATGTTGTTACCTTCTCACAAAAGTGATACCTAGTTATCTTCTTGCACTTTTACATGCTTTCAAACTGCTAGGTTGGCAGAAGCTGGGACTAGTGATGGGAGATCACTCCATCCCACGGCACTTGGGTGTCAAACTGCCACACTGCTGACATGGCCTCTGTCCACTTTGGGGCATGGGTTCCCTAAATGCCATGTCTCCAAAGCAGATGGAAGCCACTTTATTGGCCTGTCTACTTCAGCTCTAAGTGACAAATTGCAAAGACTTTCATCTTTCCAGTACTCTTTTTTGTCAGACTTTCCTAATATCCAGGAAAACCATTTCTAATATTCATTTGAATCCTTTCAAATAAATTTGCCATCCCTACTCAAAATTAGTGATGTAATGCAGGTAATGCTTCCCTATGGTATAAGGTATAGGTGCCTCGATTGCAAATGACCCAGCTACGGGTCATTTGCCATGAAACTCTTGTGCATGCCTCAAAATGGATTGTGAGAGATTTGGGGCCCATATGAACTTCACATGCAAGAATCGATTTCTGACCCGGGATAAAGTGTAGTCTGAATGGTCCCTAAGGTGGTTATATGATGGATCTCATCTGGCAGGCCATTCCATAGTCTGGGAGCGATCGCTGAAAAGGTCCTCTGGGCAGTTGTTGATAACCTGGTTTTTATTGGTCGTAGTAGATTTCTCCAAGAGGACCTAAGTGTGCAGGGTGGAATGTATGGAAGGAGCTGGTCCCAGAGTTTAGAGTAAACTCCATCATGGCAAGAGAACATAATATTCCTAGGGATATCGTGATTTATTTTATATTAAAAAAAAATCAGAGATGATATGTTACATCAAAGCTGCAATAATGAATGAATTATAGAGGGAAAGGTGATGAAGATTTATAAGGGCATTCCAAAAAGAATTCTTAAAAAAAAATGACTATACATTCCTAACAACGCAATTAAATAAGTAGAAATATTGTGTAAATGGGAAAATTTGGAAGGAATATCTGTTAACTATAAACAAAAATGGTACAAAATAAACACATTACAAAAAGCCAAAGACTTTTGGGAAAAGAATGGAAACCCCACAATGATTTTCATTTCTGGGAACAAGAAAAAGTCACTTTGTGTGAGGTCAGGAGAATAAGCCACATGCCCTTGCTGCATTAACTGGAACTTGAGATGAGTGAGCTGGTGCATTGTCAGCTAGGAGACAAATGCAATTGTAGAGCATACCATTGAATTTCTTTTTCAGATAATTTCACAACTTGTCTAGAAGATTGCTGTAGTATGTGCCAGTGATGGTTTGTCCCTTTGCAAGATAATCTGTGAGAAAGGCATCATGACAAATCCCCCCAAAAACTGAGATCATTTGCCTTTTTGAAGGGAGGGGAATTGGCATGCTTCCACTCCATTATCATGGTTTTGCAGTCTGAATCATACTGACAGATCCAAGATTCATCCAAAAAATCCTCTTCATCCTGTTCCAATGGCATCAAGATCTGTCTTGAAAGGTCACACTGTGTTTGTTTCTGGAAATGTATTTATTTATTTATTTATTTATTTATTTTTATCCTGCCTTTCTCCCAAAGTGGGACCCAAGGAGGCTAACATACAAAGGGGTTAGCAAATGTGGAGCCCAGTGTGCAGACACCTTAGACATGTGCAATTCATCATGAATAATTTTCCACACACTACCCTAACTGAGATCAGCTTTGTTCAAGATCATTTGGATGGTTGCTCATCTGTCTTCCAGGATTAAATACTCCACTTTCTTCACTGTGGCCACATCATATGTCAATTATGGTCTTCAAGGTCTTGGCTTGTCTGTGAGGGACATGTGCCCAGTTTTGAAATTCCTTTTCCACCTCACAATAGTGTCATAAGACAGGCAATCGTTTCCATAAATTTCCATAAACTCATCATGAAGTTGCCAGGCACTATTACCCTTCAAATGCAGGAACGTTATCATGCTGAAATCGTCAACCTTTTCCATCTTACACTTTAGTCACTTCTGGCACAAAACTGTAACAAAAATAAAGGACACAACGAGCTGATTTTATGTACAGAATGTACTTAGGGATCAATGATGTCACTGACAAAACTTCATCAATATATCATAATAACAGGCAGGCTAGAGACCCATACCAACTCTAAGATTAAAAGTTTAGAATCTTGACATAAAGACAGTCTTAAAGGGAGAGTAAGTTAAATGGGAAATTCTATCTATATAATGAGGGAGAGTGTATACTTTTCTTCCAACATATCTACCTATAGAGAAAGAAACAGAAGAGGACGAAGGAGCAGGAAAAGAGATAGGAGAATCTGCAAAAGAAGAAGAAGAGTTGTAAAAAAAAATTAAATAAATATAAGCAGGAGGGGGGAAACTTTATTTTAATTTGATTTAATTTAGCAAGAGAAAGGGATGAAGGAAATAGGAAAATCCTTCAAAATAAATGGATCTTCCAGAGATAAGATAACAAACTATTTTGTATGCAGTTTTTAAAACTTGGGACTGAGTTGTTAAATGCCTTTCTCTAGCCTTCTTTTCTTTTACTTCTATAATATTCATTTGTTCTTGTTGTGTGCCTTCAAGTCATTTCTGGTTCATGGCAACCTTAAGATAGGGTTGCCATAAGTCAGGAGCTCAAAACCGGGACAAATGTAGGACAAGATTTACAAATGTAGGACACATTTTTTTTAAAAATGGAGGACACGCAAAAAAATTGAGGGTTTTTAAAAAATGTTAATATAAATGCATGTTTTTTAGGCATGATCAAAATCGAGGACATTTTGGCTTTATTCCTAGACAGATGGCAGAAATGTACTTGCCCTCGGGTTCAACTGTACTTCTCAGAAGTGTGTACCTGGTCAAGGGACTGTGGTTTTTCTTCACTGTGCATGAGTTTCTAAAAATCACAGCAAGTTACATTGGCTGTGCCTCAGAGGCTTGTTGATATCAAGATCACCATCATCGTCATCATCACTATAATTGTCCAAGAAAGGCAGACTTGTTAGCATTCAAAGCGCCATAAATAAACAGAAAATGTACTTGCATATATTTAATAATAAAAAATAATGGATAAAATAAAAAACAAGCAATAATAAAAATTAATAAAATAAAACAAAAACAAGCAATAATAAAAATGAAATAAAATAAAAACAAGCAATAATAAAAATTAATAAAATAAAATAAAAACAAGCAATAATAAAAATTAATAAAATAAAATAAAAACAAGCAATAATAAAATTAATAAAATAAAATAAAAACAAGCAATAATAAAAATTAATAAAATAAAATAAAAACAAGCAATAATAAAAATTAATAAAATAAAATAAAACAAGCAATAATAAAATTAATGAAATAAAATAAAAACAAGCAATAATAAAAATAAATGAAATAAAATAAAAACAAGCAATATTAAAAATTAAATGAAATAAAATAAAATAAAAAAGCAATGATAAAAATTAATAAAATTTAAAAAACAAACAAAAAATAAATATTTTATATTTTTAAAAATTAATTTTAAAAAAACTCCAAGGCAGACCTGAAATGGCCACTGACTCACCTTTACACCTCCTCCTCCTCCTCTTCATCCTCCCCCTCTTCCTCTTCATCCTCCTCCTCCTCCTCTTCATCCTCCCCCTCCTCCTCAGCGCCTCAGCGCAAGGGCTCCTTGGGAATCCCCGCATGAGGGCGCGCATTTGGAGGATGCATGCGTGCGCATGCGCTGCCACTGGCCCATGCTGCGGCCGGGGCGGTGCGCACAAGGGAAGAGGAGCCCGTCCCCCTTGGCCAGCCAGCCAATGGCCGGCTGGCCCAAGGGGACGGGCTCCTCCGAAATAGCCCTGCGCGCACGGGAAACCCCGCTGCGGGTGGCGCGTCGCGGCGGTGAGTAGGAGGAAGGCAGCGCTGCCCAGGAGCAGGAGGGCGGCGCTGGCAAGAAGAGGAGGAGGAGGAGGTGGGTTGGCGGCCAGCCGCATTAGCAGCTGCGGCAATGGCTGTATCAGCGGGGCCTGCCCGGAGCCAGGACAAAGACTGGGATTGGGGGGAACCGGACCGGAGGAGGCAGGGGGCCCCCAAAAGCGGGATTGTCCTGGGGCCCGCCGGGATATGGCATCCCTACCTTAAGATGAACCTACCAAGGGTTTTTCTTGACAGAATTTGTTCAGAGAGGGTTTTACCTTGCTTCCTCTGAGGTTGTACAATGTAACTTGTCCAAAGTTATTCAGTGGGTTTCCTTAGTCGAACATGGATTTGATTCTTGGTCTCCCAGTGTTCTAGTTCAACATCCAAACCACTACATAACACTGATTCTCTTCTGAGTCCCAATACACACATTTAAAGTCATATTCATCCATGAGTTTTTTTTTTTATCTGAGTAGAATTTTAAGCTATTTGGTTAGAAATGCATTACCAAATGAACAGATTTTGGAAGTTGTAGAGATATGTTACCCTTTTCCCCATAGGCAGTTTAAACAGTGAATGTTGTATGCCTTCTCCTTTCCTCCAGTTTCCACAAAAGCTTACTGAATGCTCTTTCAGAGACTTGCCCCAATTAGATGTAATTTGAGGGGGGCATGAGTTAATCTGGGGAAACTATAATGGCACAAAAGTGTTATGTTCAATTTATGATACTTTATCATCCCTTGAGATTTACAAATTAAAAAAAACAGAAAAGATTTCTATAGTCAAGAATTACTTATAGAGATTTTGTCTTCAGTAATAGGACTAAACATGTTATATTATCTAACATGAAATAAAATTGATGCAGTTATTTTAAACTAGTATTTAGAGCCAGAAATATTCATCACATAAAAATATGTTGTGGGAAATGTGGAATTGTAAATGCAAATTATTCCTATTACAGGCAGGCATGTGGTAGGAGTCAGGGAGTGTGGAAATTAGCTAACTGCAATAAAAATAATATGATAATAAGAAAAAAAATGACTGGCTATGGTTTGATATTACTAGAAGAGTTATTTAAAATATTTGGTATGGGGTAGATTTGCATTTTGTTTTGGTGATGGTGATGGTGATGGTGATGGTGATGATGATGATGATGATGATGATGATGATGATGATGATTTCTGCCTAGTAGACACAGAAATCTCCTTCTCCTCCTGTTGTTCTTCTTTGAAATTAGCTACCACCTTTCTACCAAAAGATCTAATGAAGTTTACAGTTTCTAAATACTAAAGTTGATACTGTAGTAGTTTCCAAAACCAGCTTTTTTTGATGGCACAGTCCTGGTGAACACCAGTCCCAGCTATTCTCTGTAGCTGTGGGGGAGCCAGCACAAAGTGGGGGAAGAGGACAACAGGCCACCCCACTACCCCAGGAAAGAGGTGTGTACTACCTGCTTGCTGCTTGCCTCATCTCACCTGGTGGATACAAGCCTCAAAGACTGCTTCCTGCCAGGACCAGGACCCAGGTACCCAGCCAGGAACATCTCTTCCCCTTGGGAAGGGGATAAAGGCTGGGTGCCTGCTGAGGTGGGCTCTCCACTGGTGGGGTCACCACCGAAAGGGGCGACACCAAAGGAGGGTCACCCCTTTCAGGGAGTTGCTTTGGGGGAATGAGTGTAAGGACCAGTCCTTTTGGTTGGTACCAGAGGGTATACTGGGTTGTTCCGTTTTAAACAATAGACCAGCTAGTAATACTAATATGTGCTGCAAAGAGGGCAAGGGAGGGGAAGCAGCCCAGGGAGCAGCCATCATTACAGTAATAGGCAGAAGGAGATACAGTATGGGGAGTCAGCTGTATTACCCTGGAAAAAAGGAGAGTCACAGGTTATTGGTTACTCCCAAGCTGATCCCCATTTCAAATAGCCTGGATAGCCTTGGCAACAGGCCCCCTGGGCTGAAAATGCTGCTGCTCAATACCAGGTCAGTGAATCGAAAAATATCTTTGATCCAGGACCTCATCCTGGACAAGCACACCGACCTGGCATGTATTATGGAGTCCTGGCTGGATGAAGCTGGAGGGGTTAATCTCTCCCAGCTTTGTCCACCAGGGTTCTCCATACAGCAGCAAGTGAGGCCTGGGGATGGGACAAGTAGGCTTTCTGCCAGCAGGCTTTCTGTACATAATGCATAGCAGGATGGTTTTATGGAGCAGGTGGGGTTTTAGTCTGTGTTTATCATGAGTATATTTTATGTGATTTTATATTATACTTTATATTGTGCATTTTATGTGATTTTATATATAGACATTTTAATTATTCAGTTTTATAATAATTTTAAAGGTTTTATCTGTGAGCCATCTTGGGTACCTCCAGGGAGAAAGGTGGGATAGAAATGAAATAAATAAATAAACAGCCATTATACAGTTTGTGTACAGAGAGGGAGAGCACATGTGTGTGAGATGAACGATTTAAACAGTACATTATAAGAAGATAGGAGATATTTCCACAGAGTTTTGTGGAACATCTGGGATTTGGCTGACATGACAAATCTAACTAAATTATTGAGAATCTGGAGCAGTTAATTTGGGGTAAATCTCTTTGACACTAAATGGGAATTCTTCCTTAATTGGATAGGCTTTGTGGTTTTCAACACACTATGATGGATATATTTACCATAGTGTACTTAGGAAGGATTTTGGCAGATTATATTGTGAAAGACTTCATTTGAAAGTCTCTCATAATTCCCCTTTAGGGATCCAGTGCATTTAAAATATCCTCTCCAGAACTGAAAGATGGTTTTGGTTTTTGTGATATAGCAATATGCATAGAAAATAAAACAAAATAAAGTTTCTCCCCAAATTTCAAACTCCCTGATACTGAGTTTGGCCTCAAGCATTGGCATTATCATCTCAGTTGTATTGCTGGGATTCTCTAGAGCTTGACATTTCCAAACTAAGATCCTCATAGCCAGTGCCAGCTGATACAGATATCCTCAAAGGGCTTCATTGCAGCAGAGGCCTAGCATTCCCTGGAAACTACTTGTAGATGCAGGTCATACATCAAATAGGATTTGATAGAGAAGCAGCCACTCAAGGTCCTGTGAATTGTCCCCTATAAGACTCTCAATTTTTGAGCAAGAGAATAACGTCTGGGAGATATACTCAGGGCTGACCAGGAAAAGTCAGCTTCCATTCACCTATCCAGATTCCTGAAAGACCATTATCTATGGAGATTATGGCACACCTTTTCATCATTATCTGGGTATGGGCTGGGCATGGGCTTAAAGGGTGAAAATGGATCTTATTGCATGCCTCCTTGCCCAACTGAGCCTCATTGCATACCTGATCCAGACTCCTGGTGTACTTTTCCAAGTTCAAAAAGGATGCAAGAAGTTCTGATCAGGTATGTGATGTGGCTGAGTTGGGCATCTAAGCCCGTGCCCAGATCAGGTGAAAAAAGGTGTGTGATAATCTCATAACAGACCGTGTTTGGAGGGGACAGGGAATTGGCAGTAACCACCAGTTTTTGGTTCAGTACCTGCTTTGGTGATTTGGAAAATAGCTCAAACTACTTGTGAAGTCACTGGATTAGACTTGGGTTGAAATCACAGCTTCAGAAGTTCCAAAGCTCATTGCTATCTCATTGGCTATCATGAAAAAATCAACAAGCAATGATAATGCCTTTGATTTTCTTTTGCTTTTTGTCTGAGTTTAAATTTGTGGAAACAGCAACCTCGCATGAGTGAAAAAGCCTATCAAAACAAAGAAAGAAACAGTAAGGTAGATAGAGCTTTAAGGTTTTTGCTTCTGTTTTTTAATGGAAGATTTTCACAACCTTTGCAAACCTAGTTGCCTTCTCTGAGGGGATGAAGGCTGCCATATTTCAGAGAGATAGATCTAGGCAACAAGAAGATACAAATAACTTTACAATTGGGGGTATTTAAAAGTGGGATTGTTTATCTCTCTCTGTTTTAGTGTTTGTGGCAGAGAATGAAACATAAAGGAATTACTGGTAGGGAGGAACTTTTCAGAAGGATAGTTGCAGAGAGTTATGTTGTAAAGAACTAAAAAGGGATTTGCCTCCCTCCACACCATATTTTGTGGTCAACTTCCAAGGATACATAAATAGCTTGCACGCACGCACGCACGCACGCACGCACACACACACACACACACACACAATGTCAGATGGATAGGTGTAGCTTTTATGCAAGTTCAGACTTCATAGTTTTATTTTGGTTTTATTCAATCTCTCCCTCCCCTTTCATTCCCGTCATTCTTGGTAAGGTGAGAAACCAGCTAAAATTCAGAAAGATATATGCAGAGAGTAGGATATTATTAATCAAAAATAGGCTCAGTACACACCACACAAATGCGCCAAGCTCCACATGACAATAGGACTAGGGAGCACACACCAACTGCACTCTCCCTAACCCTAGTATGAGTGGACAGTGCCATCGTTACACGACGCCGTCCACATGGAGCGCATGACAATGATGTTACGCACTTGCCACATCCAAATGGAGTGGCAGCCTGGTGGAGACATGGAAAGGAGCTCTGAAACAGAGCTCCTTTTGGAGGTGCCCTGGCTCCAATCCAGTGGGAAAAGGAGTGGCTACAGGCCGCCCCTTTGGGGCAGTATGTACCGCGCCATAGTTTTCAGGCATATTTGCTTGTTTTCTACTTTGACAGAAGCAAAGTCACAAATACTTCAAATGCTTAAGCGTTAATGGAATAGTGGGATGATACTGATACATTTTTATTTCTATACTGATATAGATATGAAAGCAAATACTTAACTGTTCGTAGGAGGCCATTAAAGTTGAGTGTAAATTTTGAAAGATGTTCTTCCCCCTTTAATGACAATTTTCTGTGTTCTTTAAATCATGTGTGCATACAAGCAAACACACAATATTAGAATAGTGTGTGATGCAACCATAAAACCATACTCACTTTATAAAGTCTCCAGGATATCCCATTCTTCTTTCAAGAAAACAGTAAGGAGTGCCTTACCTGTGGTGTGAAATGATTCCGGTTCACCAGTGAAATGGTAGAGTACTCTAATGCTGCTATTCTGTGTGAGAACTAGACCAGAATTTTCCTGAAGCAATTTTCTAGAATTACAAAATATGTTCCCCCAACTCATCCCCAAAGCCAAGAGCATATTTTGATAACATTGTTTTGTATTCATAGAACCATAGATTCTAGTTGCCTTGGCTTCTAAATTTCTGAGTCCAGGTTTGCTGCTGCCAGCTCCAGATTACTATCTTTATATAAGGAAAATAATATATTCAGATGTCATAGTAAGTTGTCCTCTCTCATGCCTATGCAAAAATAAAAAATAAAAAATATTCAAATCAGCAGCAAACCTTTGATTTACTAAAAGTGTAGACATTTGCCAAAGGTATTGATTTGTCCTGCTTTAGATCCTCTGGATAATCTATAACAGTAAAACATGACTTGGATTTTATGTAGAGGCACTTAGGACTGGAAGGAACTGTATAGCTGCCTTTTACTTGCATCCTGTGCTCCTTCCTTTATAGCTCCACAAGTCATTCAGTAACCTTGGAAGTAAATCAAGTAATGCCAAAAGCAAAGAAAAGGTACTGAAATGGAAGTGTAAATATAAGAAACTGAAGAAGGATGATTCATTCTCTTTTCCATAGCAGTTGCTACCTGAGGAAGCAGGTTTTTATGTCTTCATATATTACAAAAGAGTTTTATGCTTCCACATGTGCAAATGCTGCTTGCTTGTTGGGTTATGATATGCCAGCAGGATTATGACAACTGTGGCACTAAACAGCATGGATCTAGGATGTTTATTGTGTCTGGTAGCTACAGTTTCAATGTAAGGCTTCAAAGCATATGCATTTGATATTCTGTGACCTTTTAGTTGTGAGATGGAGGAACATACCCAATGTTTTCTCTCCCCTTCATACATTCCAAGGACACAGGGATAATGCATGTGGTTTTGTGTATCACAGTGTGAAGTAGGGCCACCCTCTCAACCCATGCACATTCATACAGATCAAAGGCATAACATAATTGTACATGCATTATTTCCCTTTGCAAACTCATAGAGTGGGCTCTGTTTTGTTCAGAGTTTCTAAAAGTTCATACAGGATAGGGATAGAAATACACTCATTCCTCCATATTTCCAGCTTTGATATTTGCAGATTTGATTATTCATGATTTGATTAATATGTTCTCTCTAGGAATATCTAAGTCCTTCAGTGCAACACTATGGTGAACTTTAACTAAAGGTTGCACTGAAAGACCTAGAGATTCCTAGAGAGAATACTCTGCTTGGCATTTGTAGCTCCTCCTGTGCAGTTCTATGGTCGGTTTCTGTTGGACGTTGACCATAGAGCTGCACTGGAGGACCTAGAGATCCCCAGAGAAGTGTCCTCTCAGATAAAAACATGGTGTTTTTGTTTTTTGCAGTTTTTCCATATTCACCTGGGTCTTGTGCCCATAACCCTAGCGAATATGGAGGGACAAGTGTATTATTCATCAATCTTCATATATTCAAATCCTGGGTGTTGGGGAAAATTTAATGAGGACAAAACCATGGTAGTTGAGAATCATTGCAGTTTGATTCTCACTCTGTATGTAAAAATACTTTTTAACATGCACATTTTTCTGTGCTTGTCTACATACCCCAAAGGCACCAGATCCCACCTGATCTTGGAAGCGAAGCATAGTCATCCCTGCATAGTACTTGGATGGGAGACAGACAACAAATAACAGGTGCAGTATGCTATATTGCAGAGGTAGGAACTGGCAAAACCAACTCTGAGTATTCTTTGCCTAAGAATATTCTATGCAATTCATAGCCATCATAAGTCGACAGGCAACTTGAAGGCTTGCACTCACATGCACACATGCGTGCACACACACACACATTACAAATAACTGTTGAGAACTGCACATTATATGAAAATTTTCTTGAAGTAATTGGAAAAATAGTTAAATTATTTCTTCTTAGCTACAGATCAAAATTTAAGAACCACATCCCTAAAACAGAGAAGCAATGCACATAACAGTTCGTACACTTCTTGTGTGTATTCATTCTTCATATGAGCACAAGGTCAATGTGCCACTGTTAGTGCACAGCCTGCCATTACAATGACATCCTCTTACCGACATATTCAATCTACACAGTCAGATTAGGGATTCACTCACCTAAAATTAAGCTAGGAGATCTGCCTGTGTGGTTTAGTGGTTCAAGATTTAGAACAAGAAAGTCCAGATATAGTTTTTGCTAACTCTCAAAGTTCAGGTCACCTTACGCTAGACACTCTCTCTTAGCCTAACCTACCTCACACAGTTGATGTAAGAAGAGGGACATGTTTCAAATACAGCATTCCTTCAGGATAGGGTTTGATTTTAACTAAGCAGGTGCCTTTTAAAAACAGTTGTATTCCAATTAACTAGCCTAAAGGTAGGTGTCTTTTTTAGTCTAGGGGCAATCTTCCCTGAATATATGGAGAAGAATGCACCATGCCACTTCTGAAATTCACTAGCACATGGTCAATGACAAAAATATTTTCCCCTTTATGTGTGTGTGTGTGTGAGAGAGAGAGAGAGAGAGAGAGAGGGAGAGATTAATTTTAAACAGATCGTGACCCTGGAAGGTTTTTTTCATGGAAGGTGCTCTCATACAATTTCCACGTTAGGGGTGAAGGACCCCCATGGATGTGGAAAACCTGCAAATATAAAAAAAACTTATTCCTTTTACCTAAGAGAACACCCCTCTAGGAATCTCTAAGTCCTCCAGGGCATCTCTGTGGTCAACATCTGCTAGAGGTTGATCACAGAATCATGCTGGCAGACCTACAAATGCCTGGTGAAGTGTTTAGGAACCTCTAGGTTCTCCAGCACAACTCTATGATCACCTTCTGGCACAGTTACGCTGGAAGACCTAGAGATTCTTAGCAAGAACATATTAATCAAAACCACAAATAGTCAAATCTGCAAAAGTCAAAGACACAAATGTGAGCGCCAGCTGTATTCTTCTCTGTCTCCTTCCAACATATACACCGATACGCCCAGCCTACTGTATGGCATTTTCATGGGGCTGAGGAGACTACCTATCTGTATATGTTTAACTCTGAATTGTGTATGTGTTGAATTTGTGTATGAGGAAAGGAAGGACACATTTTCATCCTTCTCTTCTGCTGCCAGTGTCAAGAAGAATAATAGCAGCTATCCAGATGATCAGTCACCTAGACCCAAATAGCAATAGCAGCTTCATTTATATACTGCTTCATACAGCCTAAGCAGTCTCTAAATGGTTTATAACTGTAAGCTTATTGCCGCGGTTAAGCTGGGTACTCATTTTAGTGACCTTGGAAGGATTCAGGCCTAAGTCAAGCCTGAGCCCTTGGCTAATATTGAATTCGTAACCTTATGGTTTGCAAATGAGTGGCTGCAATACAGGCATTTAACCACTGCACCACAAGGGCTCTTATCAAAGAAGCATATGCTAGAAATCAGCAGATGGTGGGTTTGGGGGCAACCCAGATATCAAAACTGTTTCTGTAGCCCTGGGGTTGGAGAAAGAAACAATCAGCATGTGGAGGGGCTCTTGGATTTGCCTCATCCTGGGAAAATTACCACAGAAAGATGCAGTGACAAAATGTTCAGGAACAGCCATTCATCCACTGAGAAAGTAAACACTCTCCCAGAGAAAAGACTCTGCAGCCTCTCCCTAAAGGATTGGCTCCAAAGCTCAGGAATCCACTTCAGCCAGCTTCTTCAGCCTCCAGAACATCTCTAAACAACCAGAGAAAGCTCTGTTCCTGAACCAGCTTCGATATACCCTCTCTTATGGCCTAACTATGATGAGATTTGGGACAATGTGCCAGAGCAGATGGGCAGGAAAAAGTGGCTCAATCCTGCTTTTTCCCAAAACAGGTTAAAATCCCACTGCATGCATGGCCCATTCCCAAGACCTGACTGTATGACACAGCATTAAGCTGCGCTGCTGGGTAAAAAAAATTTGGTTGTCTCCCCACCATACATGTTTCCTGTTGCATCAACATACTACTAGCAACCCCCAACTACCTCCCACATCCACCCAGATGCATCCCATTGGCTGGCCACCTCTTTGATTGACCACACATTCACATGTGTGATGTCCTACCTGTATGGGGCATTAGTGTATCGGTGTGCTACAGATACATTGGCAAAGCACAATCATGGAGGCCCCCCCTCCTATATGCCTCCTTCACCCCATGCACCCTGTTGAACTTTCTCGTTTGTGTATATTATAATAACATCAATAGGAGTTGTTGCACTTTCACTTCTTTGCTTTGCCGCAGCCCTGCACTTGCTTTGGTGTGGTTATATGCAGGCACAAAGATGTGCATCTTCCATACTAAGTTGAACTATCCTGGTTCTGTTCCAATTTTTTTAGCCCCAGAGCAGAGCTTCAGCCTGGTTGACACCTGCTTTGGAAGTGTGTGTCATCTAAAATGTCCCACATTCAAAGCTGTTGGAAACAACTTTAGTTTCACCATCTTTTCCACCCCAGTGTTGAGGTTGATCTTGCATGGACTTATCCTTTATGTGCCTTCTAAGTTCTATCAGTTATTGTATTGATTCTTCAATCATATTTCTTTTTCTTCTTTTCATTTTTCTGGTTTTATGGTCACCCATGGGTAAGAGTCACTGTGGACCCTGTGAAATAAATGGGTCCTAAGTTAGCCATATGTCAATTGAAAACAATAGAATTTCACTTAGACCACTTAGATTTCAATAATACTTAACTGCAAGTAATACAACATAGATTCAACTATATGAATATAGCTGGACTAGTGATGGCAATGATAATGAGGATGATGGTGATTATTATGAGTAAAACAAACAGAACTTGGTACATCAATAATGGGGTGGGGAGAGCCCTGGAAATCCAAGTTTCTTGGCAACCCTTAAGATTTATTTAAATCTGCTTTAAATTCATTTTCAAAAGCCAAAATTGAAAATGTTGATGATTACACAAGCACATTTGAAATGTTTCTCTTGTTTTATTTCTTTATTGTAATGGTATTTTAGCATTAATTGGGGGAAGAGGGGAGAAGCAGACAGATACCTGTTGCCATCAAGTATAAATACTATAAATAATAATAATAAGTAAGAAACCTACTGAGTAAAAATTGTCAACTTGCTTTCAGATTTAATTTTAAATGATATATTTATAATTTTAATGAATTTTAGTGAATTATTGTTTAGTTACATAATTGCTTGTGGAGAGAGGATAGAAATGTTGGTGAAAATACAATAACATCAATGACTGATATTAGCTTCCCTGTTTACAGTGTGGGAGGCATGTGTATATTCCCTCTGATTCTATGTGAGAAGCTCATCACAATGGCTTAAAAGAAATGCAATCCTGAAAACTTAGCATGTAAAAGGCTTAAAAATGATTCCACAATACCTAGAAAATTGCTGACCTCAGTGATATTTTAGACGCATCATCTATTAGTTCAGTCTTTGGGGGAAGACTGATGTAGTTTGACATACTGGGTGAAAAACAGATTGTCTATCATTAACCTTGGGGCTGATAATATATAAACTAATGATAGTGAAAGTTAAGTGGCTTTCTTGTATTGATTGTGCCTAGCTTATAGCTATGAGTTTCAGGGCGATAATGTTGATGATGATGGTTTGCCACTATGGATGTGGACTTTATCACATGAGGTTTTATCCACGTTCCACATGAAAAGTGGAATTAGAGCAGGATAGTAGTGTCTGTGGCCATTCCTTATCACATGATGTTGTGTCTTTCTATTTAGCTGGTCTGTAGTCCATCCATTTCTGAAGCACTCCTTCTCACTGATGAACAAAACCCATTAATGCTGCTTTTTCATTGCCGATACATGTGTGATAAGTTCCACCTGAAGCAGTTCTAATATTCAGGCAGTCATGTGATATGAGTGGACATGGTAATACTCCCACTTCCCCCTGTCACTCATTATTCTCAAGCACACTGTTTTTTCTTCATCTTCCCCCCAATTTATTTTGTTTTTTGTTAATGAATTGCCACAATATTGCATTTTTAAAAAAGATAAAAACAAATAAATACAAATAAGTGGAGAATGAAAGATATGCTGAGAAGTGCAGGAAGGGCTATGGAGGCTGGTGTGTGGAAAATAATGGCTGGGATAGATGCAGCATCATGGTGATTTGGAAGAGCTGTGTGATAATCACAGTCTCCAACCTGGTATGTTGGTGTTTCCCAGACTGACACAATTGTGGCACCTTACAAACCTGGTGTGATAAAGCTTAATATGTTATTCTGTTAGCACAAATGATGGTAAACTTACAGATCTCAGTTTCTAGCCTATGTAAAAGTGGGATATCTAACACACTTTCTTACAGAGCCAGTTACAGGACCATGTGTATAAGAAATTTCAGAAATGATTACATAAGCCAGTGGTGGCAAACCTATGGCACATGTGCCCTCTCTGGCACTCAGAGCTCTCTCTGTGGGCACGCGTGCCATCCGTTACTTTAATAGGAGTACAATAGGAGTGCATGCCTGTTCCTCCTCTTTCCCTGCCCTCCTGTCCCTTCAACTGCTAGCCTGAGGCTGAGAGAGTGGGCCTTGGGAAGTCCCATCCCCTGGAAGTCTTGCCTCTGGAAGACAAATGTCCTGCCCTGGAAATCCCACCCCCAGAAGGTGGAAGTCCGCCCCACAGAAGTTCCCCCACCACCCACTGACACCTGGTGCAGGAATGCCACTGAGTTTGGGCACTTGGTTTCTAAAAGGTTGGCCGTCACTGACATAAGCAATGTAATCTTTACCACTATAAAAATTGAAAATACCTGCATCACATGGTGCAGCCAGCCCTTTGAAAATTCAGGGCAAGGGCCATGATTTGCATCTTTCTAGATCCTATCATATTCCATTCCATTTCACTCCCACAACTATCTAAATATGCTTTATACCTGATCATTTATTATCTCTATGTATTGGTATATACTACAGTACTCTGTACTGATAACTGGGTAATGGTAGTTTGAACAGGAGTAAAAAACTAAAGAAGTAGTACTACTAGTAGTAGCAGGGATGTTGAGTTCATGTCATTTATAAAAAAAAATAGGACAGGTGATGCTATAATTAATTAATTAATTAACTGTGTCTTGTCCCAAAGGGAGGGGGGGATTGATAAGACATACTGGGAGAAAATGGTAAACCAGTATGAGAAACCAGTATTGGATACAGTAGAAAATATAATGCCAATAAAATAGAATAGAAAATGTATGTTATCTGCTTGCCCTTTGCAACAGTTTTTCAAGTTATAGTAAGCTACCCTGGTAATGGCAGTTTGACAGAGAAGCAGAAAATGAAGCACAACAAGGGGGATGATAGAGACAAAACTAAAAGGCCTAATGAAAACAAATTAGATAAGGGAAGGCAGAGTGTAAAGGTGTCTGGCACAGTTTGGATGCTTTCCAAGTTCATACAGAGTCCCTAAACTCTGGGTGTCTTATGAACATCAGAAGCCCTAAAACACACCTCTCTGCACAAGGTACCCTCCTTAATTTTAGAGTCGCTAGGCAGTGCAAGATCTTTATGGGATAGTAGAACATGACCTGTTTAGTGCACATGCTCTAGAAATGTGATCTGCTAATTAGTGACACCATGCCTTATGTAGAGATAAGGATTCTGTGTGATTATCATATTGAAAATTATATACGCATGCTTTTCTATTTCTTTCTTGAGTCAGTATTTTGGGTCACGAGACCACTGAAACTTATTCACTGCAGCAAATAAAACTACAAATTATCCCTCCCCCTGTGTGGACATTGGCTTTATTGCCACAGGACTACAAACTCATATTTTTATGGATATGATATACTGCATCTGAGAGAGCCAGTGTGGTGTAGAGGTTTGACCATAGGAGTTGGACTCTGGAAGTCAGAGATGATCCCCAGAAGGCCCTGTGATAGGTTACCCTTAGGGATGCCATAAGTCAGAAATAACTTGAAGGCACACAACAACAACATCTGAGGAGGTGGATTTATCAACATGAAAACTCATGTAAAAATAAAAACTAGTTAGTATTAAAGGTGCTCCCATATTCCTTTTGGCTTTTTCCCTCCTCCTTTTTATAGACAAGCAATAGTGTGCCAATGGACCACAAGAACAAATGAATTACCACAAACCAAAGACAGTTCACAAGTGCACTGTTTCCTCTGCTTACTTTACCCTGGATTTAGGCCATTGTTATTATTATGGTATTTCCTTCCTTCCCTCCTTTCTTGGGGAACGTTTATGTTTATTTGTTTCTGTTAATGTAAGCAGATCAATTCAACACAAATAAAGCAGAACTGGAAAAATGTAATCACATATGAAGGAAAATATTATTGAATATAGTATAATTCTTGAGGCTAACAATATATTTAGGGAGAAAAAAATCCCCATTTGTGTTACAGGACAAAATTGACAGTTGACCAATATTCTAACCTGACAAGCAGAACTGTGATGTATCAGGTAACTGGCACAACCATTTGAAAACATGCCAAAATCTGGATTCTCCTAACACCCACTTGTATCAACCAAGTAATTTCCCTGATCTGCCAAATTCCAACATCTTCTACTTTCCCTAATCTGCTTTCATCTAATCTACTGGATTCTTCTGGGTCTGTTTTTCACTAGCTTTTGGACCTGAACTACATCCAGGGATATTTACAGACATCTAAATTCACCAACCTAATCAAGAGAGTTTACTACCATGGAACTCTTTCAAAACTAAATTCCAACAACCAAGCCCTCTGAAGGTGCAGCTACACTGTAGACATAATATAGTCTGACAGCTTTATGCTCCATCCTTTGGAATCTGGGGATTTGTAGGTTCACAAAGTCTTTAGCCTTCTCTGCCAAAGAGTACAGGTGCCTCACGAAACTTCTCACCTCAGGATTCTGTAGGATGGAAACGAGGCATTGAAAGTGCTGTCAAGCTGCATTATTTCTGCAGTGCAGATATATCTGAAGACCTGCTTTTGTGGAACCAGCATATGAGGGTAGAGAGCCCTTCTAAAACTCAAGTGCAGAGATATAACAATTTCCTAGTTTAATTTATGTTTCTTTTCTTGGAATCCCACCAGCAGACTTATTCTGTTACTTTGTATTTGAAATTTTCCTTGCTGTTACCTGCCTCGATCCTCAAACGGGAGAGGCAAGATATAAAGAATTATTATTATTATTATTCTAAAGTAAGAATATTAAAGAAAGAAAACAACATGGAGGAAGACTGGGTCTCCAGGCACAAACTTAAAGTATCAATTCCAGCATCACAACCATGTCAGCCAAGCCTTAAAATACTGCACACCTGAGTTCCCTAACTAGTAGTGAGGCAGGCTCACAGGCCAAGGCTTTGCTCTTCCTCAGGCCTTCTCCCTCTAAACCGCCCTATCTTTGTCCAAAAGGTTCTTTTCTAACTGCCCTCTGATTGGCTGAATGCCCTCACACCACCAGTGATATCATCACTCCTCATCTTACAGTACCTCCTCCCCCAGTTAAGAACTAAAGTCTTGCTAAATGGAGGGACTCCCATTTATCACACCCGTGCATGGAAATACATACATATTTCTTTCTGGATTTTTGAAATTTTCCTTCCTTCCTTCCTTCCTTCCTTCCTTCCTTCCTTCCTTCCTTCCTTCCCTCTTTTGGTAACATTTTTCTAATCCATGCATTTTTTGTCATTGACTAAAGTGTGCCTGTGTGCATTTTTAAAAAGAGCCATGGACATTTCTCCCCCCCCCAAAGTACTTTTATGCAAATTATTTTCGTCAGTGAAAGTTCAGAGATACATGGATATCTGAGGCGGCATCCGCGCTGCAGAAACAATCTGGTTTGACACCACTTTAACTGCCATAACATTGAGTCATAGGGTACATAGGTACATGGAGGCACTTACCGTGGGTAAAATGTGAGCAAAACGTTCCTGAAGTGTTTCTGAAGCGCAAAGGTATGGTAGCCCATCGTGCTTCTAAAATGTCATTGAGGCATTTCACTTCTCTCCCGTTGTCAAAGCGTTCACAGAGCAGCCATTTCTTGCATAACGGAAGTCCCTGTTATGCAAAAAAAATGGCTGCTTCACAAACTTTTTGACAACAGAAGAGAAATGCTTCAATGACGTTTTAGAAACACGATGGGCTACCATACCTTCGCGCTTCAAAAACACTCCAGGAACATTTTGCCGATGGGTAAGCCTCTGTGTGAAAGTACCCATAACAGTTATAGTGGTGTCAGACCAGATTATTTCTGTAGTGTGGATGTAGCCTGAGACAAGACACATTTCACCCTATTGCTTTACTTGAGATAACTGAAACTGATATTTTCACAAAAATGTGAACTCAAGCATCTTACTTACCATTCTCATTCAAGCAACCTCTCCATCCAGCAAAAGAAGTACCACTGTCTGTCTTTGCATCCTGCAAAGAAATGACCTGCCTGTAATTACCCAACAAGTACCTACCTAGCAATCACTCATGTAACAAACAGCAGAGTTTATTCTGAGCCAGAGCTGATTAACAATGTAAGAAACTGTGTGAAAGGTCAACTTTTTCATAATTCTATTCTTTTATTGTCTGCTTTCAGTGATAGCAACACTCAGGAGGGACACAATGCAAAATCTGAAAAGGAGGGATACATACATCGGCTAGCCAAGATGCACAAGATACATAATGCAAGCTTTCGAAGTTCCACTGCCTCCTTCATCAGTGGGTTTTAATATACATCAAGACACAGGCAGAAATTTTCCTCGCCTTCTTTTAACTGGAGATACCACCGGCACAAAAACAGAGATCCTGTGAATTAAAAAAATGCATTGTTTTGCTGAGCTATAGTTTCTTTATAGTTTCTAAACTATCCGCACATTTCCCAGGGCTACATAAAATAGCAGAACTAGCCTGCTGTTGCTTTTTGTCCCCTGGAGGAGGAAAGGTGGGTGGAAATGGCTTGCTGCAATGAAATGACACTAGAGCGTGATACAGATCAAGTTTCAGAATAGCCTAAAGGCAACACTGAGACTGGAAAGAATAAAGAGGGCAATGATGTAATCAAGATGTGCCATTAAAAACACACACACACTGAAGATCATTGTATCTCCTTCTGGCTCTGGAGTTGTGCCAGGGAAACTATGAGCTGGCACAGACTGGCTCTAAAAGCCGGCATCCCAGCAGCTTGGAAGCATGATGTTTATATACCCCATGTCCCTAAGATATTTTGAAGCTAGCCAACTGTTTACATGTGGGCAGCTTCAAGAAACTCCAGTGGCATGGTGTTAAATGCTTCCTAATAATACTACTAATAATAAAGAACCTTATAGGCTTTTTTACAGTACTTTTTTAAAAAAAGAATGTTATGCAGTGTTGTAATTGATAAACTAACATATGAAGGAGGAGGGATTTTTTATATAATACATGATTGGAGTATTTTTAGTTTTTCTTTCTTCTTTTTGTCCACCCACCTATCCAACCTTTCTTATAACACACATTTTAGATTTCTTTGTTTATTAAGTAAGTTATTAAAATGAAAATCATAGTTTCCTTTGGACTATAGTGCCTGTGCCCTTGCACTGTAGTAGATTTTTTAGCCTTTCTGTGTTGTTGCTTACAGGTGCCGTATGCAAAGCATCTGCTTGAATTAAAAGGAGTACTTCTTCTCTTTCTTTTAATGGACAGCTTGTGGGTGTTTCTGAATGTTCAGTTAAAATAGTACAAGTAGAACTGAAATTCTGTTCTTCATCTTGATATAACCCACATTGGTGTTCATGTTATTAAAAAAAAGAAATCATGCATAACTTTTGATTCTACAAGGAAGAAAATGCATACATACACACACACATCACGTCTTTTTCCATGTACACGTGGTGATGCCACTTCCATCCTTGTTCTAATTTCAAATGCTGAACTGCTTGAAAGCCAGTGCAAAGACCAGGTTTGCTATATATTTTTTTAATGTCCCCAAACCATGTCTCATTGAGAATGTACCATTTTGGAACTTTATGGTGCAGTGGGTTTGACTTTAAATTAGTAGTTTAGGTAGAATGGGCAAAATGATTCCCACAAGTCCCATCAATTACTGATTGAGACCTTTTCTTCATAACTTTTTTGTCATGGGCTGAAGTAGAGAATGCCCCCCCATGTCATCTTAAGAAGTGCAGAATCAAAGGTTAATCAAGTTAGTTTGCTATGTTGAGTGTATAAACATTCAAGCATATTTCTCCATTGGTGACAATGTAGATAGAATGGTAATAAATTAAAGGCTTAATAGAATGTCATGACATTCTGAATCAACTGCCTGAGGGAGATGCTTCACTGTTCCTAATATCATAGATGTCCTTGCTTTGGCAGGTTCACACAGATGTATCCACTGGCTTCCTTCTCCACAAACCCAGCATGAACACAGTAGTCTAAGGATGCATTGCAGAATGCAACAGGAGGCAGCCAGAGCAGTTAAAGTGAACAGCAATGCTTTAAAAGTGTAGTGCGATAATCTCCTAAGAGAGAACAGGAACAGATAACTTCTTGAAGTTTAGTGGATTATTGGTGGTCATCATTTGGGCAATGATTTCCAGTTATACAGATGCTATGTGACCAACATAGCTGCACATAGAAATCTCATGCAAAGTATGAAATTTGCTCCCCCTCTTTTTGGACTAGAACTCCCAGAATCCCCCAGCTAGCATGGCCAGTGGTCATTCTATAGATGGTATTTGAGAAGTTCTAGTCCCCCTCAATAATTTCCCCTTGTTCTGGGGAAAGTGAGATATATATGTTTGTGGTGCAGGTGATGATTTGTTTCAAATCTTAGGCACTGTTAAAAACATCAATGAAAAGGCACTGCAATGTCAACAGACTTTCTATGGTAATGGTGCATATCAAGTGTCAGGGAAAGGACAAGGACTGTGTAGGGTTATTTCTTACCTCTGTAGTTTCTCTTGTTTCATCAAATGCCTGATTATATCATTGACCTTAAAATGTCAGTATTATTGTTAACTATTGCCTCCTGTTGCTCTGCTTATGAACAATATCAGTTTGAGGTTACATTCTGAAATAAATATGTGAAGCTCTGCTAGAAAATACACCTTGTTATTCAACCTAACCTTGCCCTTATACCCTTTGCTTCCCCACATGTCTGTCTAGCGACCGATAGTGTCCCAATTACAGACTGAGTGTTGCTATTATTAAACCAAATCAAATTAAATTTCAATTAAATGTTGCCCCATTAAACCTAGAAAATTTAAACAAACCATATAAAATTAATTAAATAATGCCTCATGAACAGGAGTCAAAAGAAAGCCGGAGTTCTTTACAAAGTGTGATCAATTGGATATTTGATCTAGAATATAAAATCATGTACAATTATAGTGTTGTTGGTATTTTTTAGGGAAGGAAACAGGAGAAAAGGGCTCACCTTCCCTCAACTTCCTTTATTCTTTACATCTAATTAAGAAAAAGCCTTATTTCCCTTTCCCCCATCCCCTTGTTAATGTTATTTCATATGCTACACAAACAATTTTCAGTGTGTCTGTCAAACAGGAGCTGTGCAAAACAGAATGGGAAAGATTCACATGGTAAATGTCCCCCTCCCTGTATATAGTGTTTTGAGATGCACTTTTCAAATGTGTAAATGTTTGTGTATGTATATGTGCATACACATAAGTAGTGTTGTTTATGATGTATCTATCTATCTATCTTGGACAAGGACCTGACAAATAAACCCATTAGAACCATCTTCAGTAGCCCAGCTCTGAAAATCATACAGTTTGAACATACTGTATTTAGTATTCCTAAAAGAGGCTTGCTTCACACCAAAACTGATCTGAGGTACTAATAGTTTTATTTCTCTATGTGATGCTTTAAGGCTAAGACTAAGACAAGATCTTAGTCACCTATGGGGAAAAAAGTTTTGGTTTTTGGAGTGTTTCAGATTTCCAAGAACTCATTTGTTGTCTTCTTGGCTGTCCATGGTATCCTAAGTACTCTTCTCCAGCACCACATTTCAAATGAGTTGATTTTCTTTCTGTCTGTTCCCTTCACTATCCAGCTCTCACATCCGTACAAAGTAACTGGGAATACAATGGCCTGAACGACTCTGACTTAAGTGCTCAGTTGTATGTCTTTGCTCTTCAGTATCTGCATCCCCATAGTCAGATATGAAGTGATGTGGCCTCTGACGGATCCCACAAGTCTCAGTACTTATATCATCATTTCACAACTGGCTATGGGAACAGAACCAGGTGCTTCTCCAGTTCCGCCTGCTCACTGTAAAGCATAGAATGGAATGGTTGTGCAGGGTAGCTTCAGAGATTTTCAATAGATTGTTTTTGATCCAACCTACTCACTGTGAGGCATGGAACGATTGTCTGGGGTGGTTTCAGAGGCTTTTCAGTAAGGAGGGGGTGTCTTTGGATAGTGGAGAAGGAGGAAGGAGATACCAACTGATGCAGGCTATCTGAACACATAAAAGATGCTTCTGCATGCTGATGTCCCTAATAGTTTACTTACCACTGTGTTATGTAGCAAGAGAAAAGGTTGAGCTTTTGCTTCATGAGACAAGAGAACCATTTCTCACACATTTGTTACTGTAGCCAAAAATCTATGTAGGGGAATTTTACTTTAGCTCAGAGTGGGTTATGTCACAAATAACCTTCGAGACAGTTTCTCTTCATGTATACCAAGAGAAAGGTGGATCCAAAGGAATTGTGCACAGGCAAACTTCTTATGAATTAAAAGTTTCTTTTATTAAGGACAAGCACACAGCAAATAGCAGTCACTCACGCTTTCATTCAGAGGCTCGGGAAATAAGGGAGGAGATTTGAATAGATGGAGGTAGACCTAATGGTGATACTTACACAAGCCAAGACTTGCTTCTGGATCCAATTGGTTGAGATGGTGTGGGACTTAGTCATTCTGCAAGCACTGAGTGAATGACCGGTTGGAGGTAATTCAGAGAGCATAGTGACAAAGTGTCCCCATGAACTCCAAACTAGCACACTAAGCAAGGGTTTGGAGGACCTTATATAGGCCAAATCTAGCCTCTGGGCAAAGGCAATTCTATATCTGTGGGTGAAGTCATAGTCTGGCAATATTCAAGGTGGGAATGGGTGCTTGATTCAGTCCATCAGGTTCATCCCGTGAGACATCATTCTGATAATGGAGGTATTAATGTCCCTTTTAGCAACTCCCAAACTGCCTGCTTAGCATGTCACAAGGTGGTGTTTTCCAGTGGTATTACCTGTTTGGCCACCTTTGGGTGTGTTGTGGACATGTCCCCTTGCCTTTGAGATTATGGAGGACTGCCTGGCAGGGTCATGTGGAAAATTACACACACACCAAAATTCAGAATATCTCAGTGTTGGTAACACTATGTAACCCACAATTCCTGTGTAGCCTCAAAATAGCCATAGATATGGATTTATTTCAGCAATACCTTTCTTCTTGCCACTCTTCCATGAAGCTGAACTTTGTGAAGTGTCCAAGTGATAGTTGCCCCATGATATTTCATGCTTCTCAGCTGTGGAGCGCTCCAGCTACTTCAGTGGTGTCATTGAAAATTTGCTTGTTTCTCTGACTGAGGCCCTCCTTACCTGGTTACTCAGTTTTGGTGGATTATTTTCTCTGGACAGAGTCACAATTCTTGACATTTTGTAAAGTGGATTTAAAAGTGCTTCAGGGATGTTGATAGTTTTGTTGTTGTAAAAATAACCCCACACTGCACAACATTAACATAGATTTTTTTGGATTGCTCTTTTTTATTCTTGGTTCATTTGCTTAGACATGCTCTCTAACAAGCTCTAGGGCCTTCCAGAAACAGGTGTCTTTAATGTGAGATCATGTGACACTGGAACTGAACTTTGGTGGAATTCATTCCACTCCTTAGATGATGTCTAGGAGCACTTGGTTGTCTGACAGAAAAGGGGACAAATAATTATACAACTAACAAATGCCAGTTTCTTTTTGTTTTTTAAACTTTCATGACACAATAAAATATTGTGTACCTTTACAATACCTAACACTACATGGTAACAATGCCACTTAATCAATAAAGGTAGAAATTAAAGACCTAGCCATATTGTTCTGGAAAATCAGTAAGCAAAGGGATCTTATAGCACCTTTGAGTCTAACTGAAAGGAAGAAGCTGATAGTATGAACTTTCATAGACTTGCGTCTACTTCCTCAGACACATGGATCTGAAGAAATAGATGCAAGTCTATGAAAGCTCATGCTATGTGTTTCTTTCTTTCAGTTAGGGGCAAAACAGACCGTAATGGTGCTCCTTTGGTGCAGCATTTATACATGCTGTGCAAAAGAAATGCAGAAAACATGCTGCAGTGGCGACAAAAATAGCTTTTTGATATCTCTAAAAGGAGAGGTATTTTGCCCTTTTTTTAGAGCCGGGAAAGTGCCAGATCTAGGTGCAGCATGCAGTTGCCATGGCCTGATCCAGTGCTGAAAGGGGGGGTGAGAAGCTGATCCTTTGGGGCCATTTGTCGAGCCCCTTAGTCTCAAAGGTACTACAAAATTCCTTTGCATACTTAAATCCATATCACTTTCAGGTTGCAACACAAGAAGATGTGAAAAAATCAGGGTGGTGGTGGTAGTTACTTCTGCAAAGCACAGTATATCACTTTATTTCTGTACACTTTGTGGTTGCACACTTATTGACTGACAGGTTAATATTCAAATTGGCTCCACTGAAAAGCACTATGGGTGTGGAGTTACTGAACTCTTTATCTGCATTGTTGTGAATCAGTAATGGTCTGTGACTATATTCATGTGGCATAGCACGATCTTACTGTCACTGAACATTCATGTACAGGTGGAGCCTTGATGACTGCCAGTTGTTTATGTCAATTCAGGGTTGATCCTGCTATTAAGTCAAGTATGGCCAGTTTCATAAACAACATATAAGGGTGTCATGAAAGCACAGCACATTGTTCTTACTGAATAGTATGTTAACTGTCCAGTTTGAGGGGAAAGTGTGTGTGTATGTGTGTGTGTGATTTTCTGCTTTTTCTGCCAAATAACGTACTGCACACCCTGATTTGTTCACCATGTGCTACTTTGCCTCAGGTATCAATAAACATTTAGCTAGCTATCAATGTATTTAGCTAGCTATCAGTGTAAACTGATTTCCATTGATGGGCATCTCACTTGGGATTATTCAAGGCTATATGGCAATCCATGCAGTCAGAGCATCAATGGAAAAATAGAGTCTCTGTGTGTATGTGTGTACATGATGCTGCCTAATACAATGAACATATGAAACAGAGGCCCCATTCACACTACATTTTAAATTGGGCACCAAACTGGTTTAAACTGGGGTCATTCACACATGAGCTTTGATTGAGAGTTCCTGCATGGCAGGGGGTTGGACTGGATGGCCCTTGTGGTCTCTTCCAACTCTACGATTCTATGATTCTATGAACTGGGTTTTCCTGACCCAAATTAGGGGTTTTTTCTGACATGGATTGGGGGGGGGGGTGCAGTGCAAATCCCCCTTAATCTGTGTTGTTGTTGTTTTTCTTAAATGGAATTTATTGGGGTTCTTTTAAAAGACCCCCCCTTTTTTTTGCAGGAGCTGCCAATGGGAACTCCAAAGTTGATCCCATTCGGAGCATCCCACACCTCTGATCTTCCTCCCCTTTCTTCCTCCTCCTGTCCCTACGCTGCCTCTGATCTTCCTCCCCGTCCTGCCCCCATGCCACCTCCAATCTTCCTCCCTTTCCTCCTCCTGTCCCTATGCCGCCTCCCGTTGCCAATGTGAACAGGATCAGAGATAAAATGCCATGATCATGTCAAATCAATGCCATGGAGAGATTCAGTTGTGCAAATCAATGCCATGGAGACATTTGATCATGGCAAATCATGGAAATAATCTGGTTTCCACACCGGGTTATTTCTGAGTATGAATGGGTGCCAGAGTTATGCAGAAGTTGAAGCTGAGTCTTACATTTGAAACAGCCAATTTTACACATTGAACTTGCTATGTGAAACTGAAATAAACATACCTAGAATAAGGGATGCTTTCCTTTGGAAAGAAGTGGTGATGTGTTCATGTATTAAAGCCAAGAGAGCTTAAAGAGGCAGTTATGTTGACATATGTTGATATAAAACAATGTTCTGGTTTATATTTGGGTATACATCTAGTTTGTGGGTTTTTTAAAAAAATATATAATGTGTGGATAACATCCCTGTATGGTTGCTTTGCCCCTTAAAAAGAAGAAGAAGCAGGATAGCCCTGGAATGAAAGGGATCACTCCAAATATGAGTTTGTACATTAGGTTTCCTCACGCTGCGGGTAGCTCACACACTAATTGTGTGCAAGGGCTGAACCAGTGCCAGTTCTGGTTGCAGGCTCATTAGCATATTCATAAGTCACGGCCTCATGCAGGTGCCAGAATGCTGAGAAATATTTTGTGACTGCTCAGTTCGGCTATAGAAGAAACTCCTAAAAAACAAAAAGCAACAACAACAGCCCTGAGCTGGTTTTCCTTTCTTCCTCCCTCAGTTTTTTTTTAAAGTTATTACACACCATAAAACAAAACTATTTAATGCTGTAAAGTGGATGCCAAGCTTTTAAACAATTATTCTGGAAATAAATGAAACAGTTCCACTCACCCCCTCATCTGCCCCTCTCCTAGACACACTTCTCAGGGGCAAAGAGATGAAACATTCACATTCATGTGACGATCAATGGAATGTTCCTTCTTATCAGGCCTATTTCAAATAATTCTCATTCTCTTTCTCTCGCTTCCTTTCTCTCTCTCTCTCTTAATCTCAATCTGAGTCTCACTTGCTTTCTCTTATATCTGTATGTTTACTAAGGCGATGAGGCTGATACTTACAGAGTGGGGATGATTGCCTCAGCATTACCAAATTAGGGAAATGCAGATCAGAACCCATCGATGATGAAGTTGGACAGAGGGAATGAATATCCCTTAAATAATTCTAAATGTATGTGATCAGTAGGTCTCTGCCAGTTAGTAATGCCAGAATATGTGTCAAGCAATTAAATTTTATTTTATTTATTTTTATTTTGTTTTTTATTTTTAATATGCCCCCTTTCGGTCAGAGTGGGACCCATCATGCTTTGGTTTAGATCCCAGACTGGGTAGGTCTTTTGAAGTAGAAAGGGCAGGATAATTTCAGTATGAAGGATATTGGTTCAAATAATGTGCTAAGGTTATCTTTTGGTCTGGATAAATTGACCCTGCAAGAGCTCCATGGGCCACTTTTATACCATGGGAGTCTTCAGAAGCCACCAGGACTGTATCTATTGCCTTTAAGTCACCTGTGATTCATGGTGACCTCATGAATTTCACAGAACCTTCTGAGGCAAGGAACATTGAGACACTATCAAAAAAGGTAAAGCAATCCCTCAAGTGTCCAGAGGTCCACCTCTGGTCCTCAGAAATGGATATTCTTTGATGTTACACATAGAATGAGGCTGTACAGAAGAGACTCCTATAGAAGAAAGGCATATATTTGAAAGGCAAATTGTGGTAACTCATGTATTTCAGGAGCAGTAACTCTCTCTCTCAACAGAAAAAAGGTTGTTCTAAACATACCGGAGGTGTAGAGGGTCAAAAAAATAAACATCCTTGGGGACAATGTGCAGCACCAGAACTGTACTTTGCTTACCTGCTACACACAAAAGTAGGAACTGTTTGCCTTTCTAGAGATTATTGGACTGAAATTTCCAGCATATTTCATGATTTTGGTTATGCTGACGAGAACTAAACAGTTCAATAACTTGTGTATGGCTACATAATTCAACTCTGTTGTACATTCATAGAATTTGTACATTGGAAGAGACTACAAGAGGCATCTAGTCTGAACTAATACCATGCTGAAATACACACTACAACACTTATAATAACTTCTGCTCTTACAGTGGGATTGGGGTTGGGGGGAAAGCAGTTCTTGATGTTTAGGTGGAATATCCTCTTTTGTAATTTGAATCCAATGTTTTATATTCCTTGTCTCTCAATCAGCATAAAACAAGCTGGCTCCATCTTTTACATGGCATCCATTCAGATATTTAAAGATAGTTATCATGTCACCTCTAGTCTTTTCTTCTCCAGGCTATACATATCCAGCTCCCTAAGTGATAAGGTTCATAAAGCTTGGTTTCCAGATCCTAGATCCTCTTGGTCACTCATCTTTGGACACATATGTAGATATGTTCATTAGAATGGAGAAGAAATTTATCTTTGAGAAAGCTTCTTTGAGAACCAGTTCTCATCTCCTAAAGTAACAGGCAGATATGAACTGGAAATTAGAAAAGTTACTTTTTCAGATTACAACCCTCCAAATCCCCTGCATCTGGGAATTCTGATAATTCTTTCCTCTCTGGTTAAAAAAAATCACCTAGGTTTGCAGTGTACTTTGTAGATTAGAAATTGCATACCAGTGAATATATTAGGTAACATTGCCTACAAAGGTCAGAGTCCGTTGGTGACATATGCTGACAAAATCTGAGGTTCTACCAGCATATGAAAATGTAGGCCATTGTGGAAGGAGATATCCTGTACCTTCTCATGCAGTATCCCTACACATATGAGAAAGCAGCATCTGCAATATAAGTAAATAACTACAGAAACATTTAGTACCTGCAAAAGGGTAGAAGGGTGACTGATCAGTGTCTGGATGTAGTTTTGATATGTGGAGACGAGAAGAATAAGATTGTTCCATCAGACCCCCTACGAGGTATGCATTTACTAAGTGGCACTCAGGGAAAGTGATTTCCCCTCAAATCAAGATTGCAGTTCAATACTGCTCAGGTGTCCACACCTCTCCCACCCCCAGCCACTAAATGATTCCATGTTAGAGATGTGCCTTGCTCAGGATAAATCACCACCCAGTCAAGTTGTGTTGACCAACATATATCCGGCTGAGATGCAGTTATTCAATAATACTCTACTGTATCGTGTAGGTCAAAATGTGGAAAATCAGGGAAATGACATATAAACAGAAATTCTTGTCGTCATTGTTATTTTTTGTCTAAAAAATCACAAACTGATGCAGTAATTGAAAGGCACAGACAGATGACTCAATAGATCTGAAATTGGCACACACCAAAAATAGACAGTTTTCTCCATATATACACCCTTGCTCTGAAAGCAAATGGGCTTGCCATCAAAATGAGCAGCTTGAAACATTCTTTTCACAAGTAATTCATTCTGTTCTTCATTATGAGGCCTCTGGAGCGATGTGTTAGCACTGCTGTCACAGGGGACCAAAAAGAAACACATCACATTGTTCATTATAATAACAACATTCCATTGTTCATTTTGGAGGAGGGAAGGTATTACTCTTGCCTTAGCAACAATCTGAAGTAGATTCTCCTCCATTTTTCTTTTAATTTAAATTCAGATACTGCTCAGAGCAGTACAGGATGCAGTGTGCTGTTGGCCTTATCTAGAGAAAACTGGAGAAGAAATGCCTTAGGTACTGCAGAAAGTATTATTGGCAGGAGGCCAGAGGTGTCTCTGGCAGCAACTAGTATTCCACATTTCTCTAGTTTACGTGTCCAATGGCTGGCTTCTTCTGGTCAGTTCAGGCTAGGATAGAGCCTGGTCTTCCAGTCTGTGTAGACAATACTGATTTAGGTAGACCACTGTGTCTGTCTTGGAATAAAGTGTCTTCCTGGGTTACTAATGCTTTACTACAATTCTAGAAAAAAAACTTTTCTGGCTCCCCTTCACTCACATTCTAATGCTGTTATTGGTCATTCCTTCTTCATCTTCCCTTTTTAGTCCTTTTCCTCTTCTACTTAGGACCATTAGAAATGGGTGCTTTGCACCTGCCTGGGCCTGAAATTAGGGCTAGATAGGGCTGGGCATCCTCATGCCCCCAGCCCTAATATCGGTGCCTGTGCATCATCATAGTGCACCCCCACTTACATGGGGTGTGCCATGATGGTGCACACGTGTCAGAGCTCCCAAATGGCACTCGCCAGAAGGAGTGTCATCATGGCATGCAAGCGCCATAATGATGCCCCTGAAAAGAAGCTGCCTAGAATGGCTTCTTTTTAGGGAGCATGTCAGTGACGTGTCGTACAGGTGCCACGGAACTGACCAGGAGCAAAGAAGTATAGCCCCTAAGTTCCAGTCAGGGCAGCTGTTTACTTCTAAAACACCATTTGTTGTCTTTTTATCAGAAGGGGGAAGAGGATGAAATATCTCTGCATGGCATGACTGTTGGATTCATTGACAGCTCTTGTCTTAACCCAGAGCTCAGACCTACTTCTTAGAAGATGGCCTATCCTTTCAAGAAGAAGCCATCTGTTAACTGAACAGTGGCAGGGTGATACTCTGGGACCTAGAGATCATGCTACTATTGTTCAGTTAGGGACAGTTTTCATTCTTCATAAAAGTAACTTTCCAAGCTCTGAGGAAGAGAGAAGAACATAGTGGCTTGCTGCTTGGCTGGCTTGCCCACTCACTTGGAACAGTGAAGCACTTGCCAAATAATGGTATGATAAATGATAGCTGGAAGTGTTACTAGACAGCATGTGTAATCATAAGGATCAGGGAGCATAGCAACAGGGTAAACTGCCTGGAGTAGCATTCACTGGTTGGCTGTGCCCTGTAGGGATGTCTTGGTAGCCTCATTTTCACAGCTTTTTTTTTTAGAATTCCACTGCCTTTTCTCATCCTGTTTCAGCATCACATCAATTGTAAAAACCTTCTTGTCCCACATACATATGTATGCGTTTTAGCATATCATACATGGGTATCTTACTTCCACTAATGGCTGGGATCCAAGAAAACAGCACCATGTACACAAACAGACTTTTCTTATTCCATCTATGGAAGAGGCACTAGATTCTAGAAGAGGTGGTTTGCCACAGCCAGCAGTGGAAAACCTTGATTGCTGATATAAAACAGCTAAAACACTTTGATCCCTTGAAACAGTATTTGAATTCTGAGTGTGACAGTATTTGAATCATGAGTGTATATGTTCTAGGAGTTCTGAATTACAAGAGTTCAGAGGGAAGAAATGCCTAAGATGCTATCGGTATACTGGCATAATTTTGGCTGGGGTGGCAGTGGTAGCAATATTTCTGAAAAGTAAAGAAGAGAAGGAGTGAAGAGGAGCAGGAGAAAGTGGCATTTGTTTTGAAGATGGTCCTCCAAATTCATATAATAGTTGGCGCAGAAGCAGCTATGTCTTGTCCTTGTCATCAATATCACATTTGTGGCATTCTCACATTTACACAAGCAAGGAGATTGTCAAATCATTCACATACAGTCCATTGTATGGGTCATTTGCCCAAGTAGGATCCTAGCCAATGAGACACTGGTTAATAGCAATGAAATTTTGTCATTAGCCATTATTAATTAAGTAGTTTATCACATGGGGACAATAGGAAGTATAAATGGTGATTAATCCTCCAAAATTGTGTATTTGTGATTAACATTTCACGTGATATCGTGTTCAAAGCATGATTATCCCATGATAGTCGTACAATTGAGCTAATAGTCTTCACACAACATCACTGTGAAAACCGCTTAAAGTGCCATTATCCTGTGAATAACCAGACAATGAACAGCAACAAATCATTCACGAGATTTTCCCATGAATGATTTTTTGCTGTTTATGGCCTGATTTCTCCCTAGTTATTCACGGGATAATGGCTCCTGTGTGTGAAAATGTTAATCACATTTTAATTGCATTTTAATCTTGATCTTGTGATTTTGACGGGTTAATCACCGTTTAACTACCAATTTCCCCCTGTGTGATAAACTCCTTAACGTAATCATTTGAGGCCAATATGTTTGAGCTGGAGATCAAGAGGGGAACAGGAACCACTAATATTACCAAATGTGTTGCATGATTTTGTTATTCTCATTTAAAAATAAGCCCTGTTGAGTTCCTTCTGCTCATGTGTATGGACAATTTCAACCTTGTTCCTTAATTTATTTAAACCAAAGTAGAGGAAATAAGGGGACATTACACAGAATACAGTCAGCCCTTCTTATATATGGATTTTTTTATACATGGGTTCAAGCATCTATAGTTTGAAAATGTACAAAAAAGTATAAATTTCAAATATCAAACCTTGATTTTCCATTTTTTATAAGGGACACTATTTTGCTATGTCATTATATTTAATGAGACTTGAGCATCCATGGATTTTGTTATCCACAGGGGATCTTGGAACCAAACCCCAGCGTATAACAAGGGTCCACTGTGTTTAAAGCCTGTTGCAAGATCCATCTGAAATGGAAAGAATGATGTGATTTAATAGGTAAAAAGTAGAAGTCTATTGAGCTAAGGACTTTTTACATAGTACAGTACAGATCATAGGCACATTTAATTAGAAAAAAAAAGCCTCACTAGGCTTCCTCCCCTTTAAATATGTATAGGAATGCAACCTAGACTGAAGTCTGAACAAGGACATCTGCTGTATGTGTGTGTCCACATACATAGGTTCATTCAGTCAATGTGTGAGGTCACTTGGAGATCAATTCAAAGAGCAGCTTTTGGGGAATTGATCCCCCCCCCCCCCCGGATAAATCATGCAAGTCACAGCAATTCAGGCCAGCCCTAGAAAATGCAGTTGCACATAAAGAAAAAGAAAGGAAGGAAAAGATAACACAAAGGACAAATTGCACCTGGGCAGGCTTTGCTAAAGTGTGTAGAATATATGCAGCATACAAGGTCACATTGACTGTATCTGCACTGGGATGAACAGCTCTTTGAAAATGTCATCAATGTATTATGTATAAAATGGATCTGCATTTCATTTCAGTGTCAACCATGCCTATCCCTTTTGTTCCTGTGCTTTTCTTTATCAACAAAGCATATTCATTTTGCATTTGCTAGGCATGGAAATTCAAATTCCATTTTCCCCCAAGTTTTTTTGTAGATGAAGTCACACTCAAGGTCCTGTCAGTAAAGTTCATGTCCTGACTCATCCTTTAAAGTGGTACACAGTTCTGGGAATGATAAAGTACATCCAAAACATCTAAGGATCCTAAATGGAGTCTTCAATTAGATAAGAAAGCTTGAGATTCAAGTCCTGCTCATCCATTCCAATGGCCAAACTGACAAGTTTGGCCTGCTGCCACGTATTAGAGTCTGAAGTATCCCTCCAGCTTTCCAGGCAGCCATGTTTTCTCCAAGATATTCCATTCCATTTCCCTCCCCTCAGTGAGTTTACAGCCACTGTGCATACATGTGAATCCCATTTTTGGAGAAAAGTGGGATATAAATCCCTTAAATATATTTTTTTTTGAAAAATGTTCAATCTTTACTGGGTTTCTCCACCACCACCCTTTGGGATTTCTTCCATTCCACACCACAAAAATGTAATTTTGTAAATGTTGGAATTCCTCCAAGCCTATTGCTCCTTTAATGTGAAGAGTGACTGAACAATAGGAAATTGGAGAGCTAAGGTAGTTACTAGTTAGTTGTGAAACTTTGGGCTCGAACAGACAGGTCAAAATAAAGCTGCTTTGGGTCACTTTGGAGGTATGCTGTTTAAATGACACATGCACCTTAAGAGTCCAGAAGTTGCACCAAAGCTGCACTCTAGTCCTTAGAACTGAGCATGACTTTGGCATGGCTTCCAGCCTCTTAGGATGCATGCATCATTTAAACAGCATACCTCCAAAGTGACCCGAAGCAGCTTTATTTTGGCCTATCTGTTCGGGCCCTTTGTTTGCTATTAGCAATAAGTGAGTTAATGTGTGCTTTACACCACTTGGAAAAAATGACATACAATATTATACAATACACTTTTTGTCAGACTTACCTTTTCCAATAATGTGATAATAATAAAGGTGGCATTAAATTTTATACATATATATTTTAAGAAAGAAAAATAAAGGGGAAAAACATACACATCATCCCTCTACCAGTAAAGTAAAGCAAAACAAAACAGAAAACCCAGTCCTAGTACAGTTAACATGTGAAGGAAGACTTTTTTTTATTTTACCCACTACCAGAAATCTTATCTGATACACTGTGTACATGTTTCACTTTAGCTGGTGATGTAGTCAGAAACTGGTGGCCATATTAGCTGGAAGGTTTGTAGACCAGAACAGTTACTTTTTAAAGATCTGGATGTCTTGAAATGTATTAGCTTTTCCCAAGCAGTCTGAAGTGATGGACTGCAGGACCCATTTTAGATGATGATGACAATGATGACGATGATGACGATTTTATTTATTAATTCATATCCCATGTTTCGGCCAATATAGGGACTCAAGGTGACTCATGGATCTTGGTGTAACTGTTCTACCATGATCTGAGATACACAGACAGGTAAGGTGAAGTCATTACTGCTTCTCAGAAAACACTGTGAGCTGACTCTGGCTTTTGTGACTGCTGCACCTGGCAACAATTGTATTGGCGCATAGTTGTTGGCACTTGTGCATTTTTGCTGTTCTGAGATGCCACTCTGAATATCCAGTGCAGTGCAGTACTCAGAGATCCAGCCTTAGACCTGCAAAGCTGCAGTGTTTAAAATATTCCAAGATAGAGGGTGTCAACAGGATAGATAAACAAATAACTAATGTTAATGAATTGGAATGAAAATTGAATTCGCTTGGCAGAAATGTCATACTTCCTCAATGTCATGTCTTCCACCTGACCCCATATTTGTAAAGGGATCTCTCTTTTACTTCCTTTGTATAACCAATACCTTTAACATTGTTTAATAATTTTATTAACATGTGCATTGCTAAATACTTTCACTATGCTTCTTTAAGGAACACTAGAGGAGGAAAACTTTTATTTTGTTTATTTATGTTTTAAACTGAAGTGTGTGTGTCAGTGTGTATACACACTGACACACACAGTGCAGCGTGCCCTGAACTCTTGAGATTGGTTAGGCTATGAATGCAGTTAAATGAGAGGGAGCAAAGTGACAAGAAATGAGTCTATTACATTTATTTTTAACTGGGAGAGTGCTACACTTCACTGTGATCCATAAACAACAAAGAAGGTTTGAAAATGCTAAAAAGCAGAAGAGATGGAGGGTGAACTGCCTTTTTACTCTTGAGAAATGAGATTGCCATATTAAGGGTGAGAGCACTGCATTTTCCTGGTCTAGTAATCACCTTTCGTGGGCACAGACCATGCATTAGAAACTGCTTAAAGTGAGCAAATATTGAATTTTCCAAGGGATTTCATAAAACTGTGTTCTGTGACACCCACACAGTTCACACAGAGGTAGACACAAAAAGGAGCTGAATTCACTTTAGCTATACTTCATCTCCTTTTTCTTCCTAACGCTTATGATGCTGGTAGCACACTGAATAGTTGTTTCCCAAAGTGCCCTGCACCCTCATCCTGTCTCGCATAGATTTATTTTATGCATACAATCTCTCTGATATGATGTAGCCATAATTGTGAAACCAATCCAGAACATAAGATATGTATTCATTCATCATATTGAAGATAATATCAGCCCCTTGGCATCTCATCCCCATGATGACTCATTCTTTGAGTAAACTTTTTCCTAAGCTATTCAGAGATAAAGTCCCACCAATCTATTGTTTCTGGCTTCACTGATGACTGTTTCTAATGAGCAAATAGATAAATTAGGTTTGGAGAACCTATGGTCATTCATATGTACTTAAACCACAGATAGCTCCCTGGTATCATGGGAATTGTATTCCAACCACATTGAAGGATTACTATTCATAAGAATAATGCTTGGTGTTCATTCTTTTTTCTTCCTCTTTATTGATAAGAGAGGTTAGTGATATGCATTGTGTACATTTTCTTTTAATGTTTATCTAGCAGTGCTCACTTAGACTGTGGAAATAGTAGCATCCCGTATGTGTAAATTGTATGTAGTACTAACCAGATACTGGAGGCTGCTTGGTTCAGAAGCTGCAGTGAGTTATGAAAACATAAGGAAAGGAGGTCAACACAGTCACACACATTTATTTATCATACTTTCAGAATGCTGAATTTGGACACTTGTTGTGGTCACTACTTCCCCACCTCCACCCCCAGATAGGCTTCTCCTCTCCCCCAGTGACATGGCTGGTAGATACAACACTGTGCTGTCTATACTGGACTTAATTCTGCTCAGTGAAGATGAACAAGATAATGGCCCTTTAAAAAAAAACTTAACTAAAGTTTACCAATTCTTCATAAAAGGGACAAAAAGAGTTTGAGATGAGAGGGCAGGAATGAATGTGGGAGAAAGTGAAACTGACAAATCTCTTCTTATACAATCTATACAGAAAATAAGAAGAGGGATGGAAAGAAACAAAAGGTCATAGAGAACGGAAGTATTAAGGCTTCTTATCTAATTTTTTATCTATAGTGTTAAGTAAATATTAGAGGGGTAAATAATATTCACGAGATTGCCATGAATATCATGTTAAGATACCATGTTGAAAAATCAGCTACTGCTGATTTTTGTCTTCTTTGAGCAAGTTAAATGACAAGTGCCTCTCTCATTTTATCAAGATCTACACAGTTTGTGCAAGATGTCTCTGCATACTACTAGTCTCTTTTCTTTTTCTGGAGCAAAATGGCTAATCACAAAGTAAGTGCACAGAAGAGCACGGATATTGATCACCAAGAGGCAAACAAGCTAGCATGTTTTTCTGTAAAACCCTATGCAATGAAGCAGCAGAAATAAACACAGTTCATGTAAAAATAGTCTGTGCAGCTTGCATAAGAAAAAATGGTCTTGCAGATGTGAACATTTCTTTGAAGATGCACAAAAAATCTTCCCATCTCACTCTGCAAGGAGGAAACATAGGTGGTTTTTTTTGTCCTCCATTGCTAGAATGAGATAAGCAAGAATTTAGATACCTAGCTGTTTGTGTGTGTGTTTAAATGAAAGAGATGGTGAAGACATTATGATGAAATGAATTATACAGAGGGATAACAGAGTCTTGATGATGGTATATCATAGGAATGGCCAGAAGACTAAGAAGATTTTCAAAGTACAAAGAAAGAGAAGGGGAAAAAATACATAAAGAAAAACTTAGGAATATAAATTCTTAGGGTAATTTCTCTTTCCTCCAGATCTTGAGGCTAACATAGAAGGAGGGAGATTTTTCATGTGTGAGGACCAGTGAATCTGCTCTGTGTTTTAATCCAGACTTTAAAGTAGCTGCCCAAAGTGCTGAATCATATTCCTATCCAAAGTTTCAGCACATTGGATAGTTCTTTCAACATGTGGATACTTGGGATAGATTTACTGACCTGCTGATACGAAAGCGACAGGCTGCTACTGGCTATCATGTGTGGAATCATCATCTGTCAAATTCCTTCAGATTTGTGAAAAGCGATACACTTGGGAGAGTTGTGCGCTAAGAATAGGCCAGAAATTGACTTCTGTCCATAAAGGACAGGAGCAAAAATGTATGCTAAATGAAAAATTGCAAGTCATCCCCCCCCGCCCCCCGACCTATTGATTTGACCTTCTCTCATTCAGAAAGGGAGATTGCCTAGGTAGCTGGTGTCAATGGGTTTCTGGATTAGATGTGTTCTATGCTGCTTATCTGGGCCTCACTGAATTACTCCTCATGCACAACAAAACATCACTAGAAGAGGATCAGGGCCTTGCTGTGTAAACACTGCAATACAAACATGGGGGTAAAGATAATAACAGAAAGAGATGACTACATTTTCTATTGCTTTTCTCTCTCTGCCTTTTTCTAGTCCAAAACCTTCCCCTGTTATCTTTGCTACAGAGTAGTGCACTGTAAAATTCAAATTTTCATGGATTGCAAAGATGCATGAAATTGGTCTCAGCTCCTGTCTGACAGCTAGAGCTTGCCTTTGGCCAGTTTTCATCTTCCTTTTCCCCAGGAGCAACTCTTGCTTTGGGAAAGAATGGGGAGGGAGTGAAATAAAGTACTCCTCATTACTTTTTCTTGGCCCTAAAAATACTCCATACCTTTATATTTTTAGTAAATCCTTCTTTTATTAACTTCACTAGGTACATGTGGCCACATACTAAAAAAAAAAAAGGAGGGGTGGGGAAAGAAGGAAATAAAGGAAATGTAAAACACCTCTGCCTCCGAACACATAACTTCTGTTTTGTCTTGCTGGCTATGCTTCACCAGGATCTAGTTACTGAAATTAGTTTGCAAGTGTTGTAACAGTCCATTGCCATTTATACTGCCTTTCTTCTCACATACCCTTCTTTTTCCAAATGCCCTAGACGAGGTGTTTTCAACCAAGTGTCCAATCTGTTCCTTTCCCCCAGTCTTAACTTTTCATTTTGGGGCCTCTTAATTCAATTGTTTTGCTTCGGAGCTCCCAAATTCAGAAATAATCTTCCACTCTTTCTCATATTTTTTCTCTTCTTTGCATTTCAGCCATTATTCTCAGCCTTCAGTTGTATGTCTAGGTTTATACCCAGCCTCCTCATAGTTCTTGCTTCCAGTAGTTCCTTCATCCAAAATGCAACTATTCATATAGGCATTCCCTCATGACAGCTGCACTATTACTCTTCTCACCGCACACTTAGATCCTCGGAGAGGAATTTGTTGCAGCCTTATAAAACAAGGCTGTCCACGATCTCCCAGAGGACCTTCTCAGCTATCGTGCCCAGATTGTGGAATGGCCTGCTGGATGAGAGCCGTCATATTACCACCCCAAACAGCTTTAAAAAAATCTATAAAGATGGATCTCTTCTGGCAGGCCTTTCCCAAATAGTTCCTCGGCCAATAGAAGAATTGTTGAACTCCAACCTCACCTCAGTCATGGCCTATTCTTTATTGTATTATTTTTTAAGTATGTTTTAAATCTTACGTTATTAAATAGTATTTTAAGGGGGGGGGTAAGGTTTTTGGATTGTATATTTTTTAATCTTTGTAAGCTGCCCTGATTGCATTTTGTAGAGGGGTGGGATATAAATAAATTTTATTATTATTATTATTATTATTATTATTATTATTAAGCTGTTAGAAAATTTTGTGAACATCCTCTAACATCACAATAGCTCAGCCAGTTGCTGTAGGGATGGCTTATTGGAGAGAAGCCAACTCTTGTTTGAACTAATTACTTATCTGTGATATTTTGTGTGGGATAAATCTTAGAAATTGGTATTGCAATGCCAAAATCCTGCACAAATCCATTTGTGCCACTCCTTTTTCATTTCCTATTCAGAAATTATTTGAATTCACCTCATATCAAGGTGACTGCAAATAAAACATGAAATTCTTCTCTTTTCCTGGGAAGCACCGGAAGAAAGATTCTGACTCCCTGGGGACTAGGGGTAGAGAGATAGGGCAAGAACATAGATATAGGAATTCATCCACTTGATTATGATACCTCTGTGAATGTACATTTGGATTTCTATGAATTTCACAAAGACTTGCTAATAATGACAATATTGATTACTTTCAAAATTCTGAGCACTCTGAAAATAAATGAGGCAGGCAGACAGCTATTCACAGAGTATGGATTCAAGTCAAAAATAATGGCTGAGATCATCTTAGGTCATTATGTCATTCTAAAATGACTTATGATCATGTAAATATGAATTATGCTATTAAATCATAGAATCATAGAGTTGGAAGAGATGGCAAAGGCCATCCAGTCCAACCCCCTGCCATGCAGGAAATCTAAATCAAAGCATCCCTGACAGATGGCCATCCAGTCTCTGTTTAAAGACCTCTAAGGAAGGAGACTCTATCACCCTCCGAGGGAGTGTGTTCCACTGTCGAACAGCCCTTACTGTCAGGAGTTCCTCCTAATGTTCAGGTGGAATGTCTAATCCTGGTCTCAATTCATGGGCGGTCTCAAATATTACAGCTAAGCCTATAGTGGCAAGCCACTGTTTGGGTGTCCATTAAATACATCTTGATGCAAAATATATCTACACAAAATTGATATTGCAATTGTAACTTGTCTCCATTCTTTCTTTTATCGACCTCTGAAGAAGGGCATTATATATTATAAGGCTGAAATGTGTTGGGTTAATTTGCAAGGGAAAAAAATTGAACACCTTGGGATTTTGTCACTGCTCTACATCCCCCCACCCCCTATACAACTAGTTGCTCAAACACATATAGAAATGTTTGCACAACCAGTTCTGCAACATGTTGTGCTATTGCTTGCATGACATCTTCCACAAACAGTTGCACATTCTCTTCTCCACAGCCAGTTGCACAAGCATTCCTGCTATAAAAACTCTTGGATACTAGCCTTCTGCTAACCATGAAAATGTTCAACACATAATGCAAAAGGGTTTGAACTATTTCAGTGATGCAACTAGACATGAGCTGTAAACTGCAGTCATGCTCTCTAAGGACATGTCTCTAGGATCATAGGACTGGATTTAAGCCAGTTCTGATGTTTTGCTGAGACTCCAATATTGGAGGGGTAAAACCAACACTAGAGACATCTCCTGCCCCCTCTGAACCTCTGTGGGATGCTTCCACAGGGGCTATATCTACTAGGTTGGAAGGAATGCCAACATAGTATGGAAGGGATTAGGTGTGACAAGGTTGTGGCAACAGTCAGGGAAAGAGGAAGAGAACATAATTGCATTGGATAGATCCTCAGCACTCTTGGCTTCCAGCCAGGCCCAGCATCGAAGAGAATTTCAACCAACTCTGAGAATTATTTAAATGATCAGTTGCTTGCAGTGGGAAGGGATTTTGTTTCGATGAAAGACAGACAGACAGACAGAGTCCTGTGAGGATGGAGGCTAAGTTGCACAGTCCAGCCAGCAAAAGTATAGCAGGGTTTGGAATAGACCAGAGACTCTGATGTCAGCATGCACCTTAAATAGGGCTGATTACTTTTAGAATTGCTACCTCAAACTGTAATTCCATTCTCATTTACAGAATAGTAAATTCCATTTAATTCAGTGGGGGGTTATGAATAAAGAGGTTTACAACTTCATTAAAATGCACAAATTCATTTGGGAGGAAGTTCAATTGCAATGAAATGCACTTAATTCAATGTAAATATGCACTGCATTTTATTGTTAAAGAGATTGATTACAATTATTTGACCAGAATGGGAACATTATGGCATCACCACAATCTTCCACACACAGAGAACAGATAGCCAAGAAATCTCTCATGTGAATGAATGTTATGTGTGTGTGGTTGCTCATCCTGATCCATTTAGCTCTACGTCTAAAGCTTTTCTATAGACATCAATAATTGAGCCCATCAACTATTTTTAGGGTTGGGGAGGGAGTAGATGGACAAGTATGGGGATAAATCCTATATGAATTTTGGTGGGATTAATTCCCACGACATTCAAAAAGGTCTTCTTCTGAGTGCAAAGGCACAAGGCTACTCTTCCCTGTGTCTACTGGCAGGGACATTGCTCCTTCTTTAAGAGGACTCTGCACAATCTGTGTGTTGAAACAGAATGAGATGAAGGCCACTAGATACATCACATTAAAGGATAGTGGTATCTTTTCCCAAAAGTTGCTGCTCATGACCCATACATTTCAGATTATAGAGACATAAGAGCAAACCAGATATTAGTAAAAGGAGGGTCAGTCAACCACTCAGGAATTTCCAGCCAAGGTGAAGTGAACAACTCTCTTCCCTTTCCCCAACATGTAAAGGCAGTTATATTCAAGCAGGCCTTTAAAATATTGCCTGTCGTCTTGTGGAAAGTGAATTAACTGTCTGGCTGCTGGGTCTATTTCTTATTGTTATGTTTTATTGTGTTTTTAAGCAGATTAAATTTTATATTTTTGTTTGTATGTTTGTTTAAACCTTGCATTTTAGAAATATTAGAAGTACCTTTTCGTGCTGGAATGACAGGATGAAAGGTAAGTAAATAGATACATAAATAAATATTCAAATAAATAAATAAATAGAAAATGTCTTCTCCTTGCAAAAAATATAACTGGTATTAACATTTCAGAACAGTGGGAAGTCTCTGTGTTCTGTTAAATACCAAAACTCACTCACACTAAATTGATGATTTATTTGGGCTCCAGTCCCTGAAAATGAGGACTGACTGTACTCAGAAGTGTTCATCATTTGTTTTGGAGGGAGATCTGAATCCATCCAATTTCTCTTTTCCTCTGAAGAAATGATTGATAATGCTGAATATAATCCAGCCAGGGCATTATGATAGCCTACCGGATGAATTATTATTTCTCCAGATATAACCCCAGACATGCCATACTGCAGAAGTTGAATACTAGAGTGATAAACATGGAATAAATTATTCCCATCAGCAAAACAGAATATATTTTCTTTACTCAGATTATGGTTCATCAGATGTCAGATGTAGATAGAAAGTGGGAGTTTTGTGAGGCTGCCTGAGGCATTTGAGCGCTCAGTTCTCATTAAAGTTAACTAGAACTAACTATCCAATGCTTCTTTGTTGCTTAGGAATCAGTTTGAAAATCACAGTGGGAAAGAATTTTGGGTGGGTGGAAAGCATCCAAAAAACCCCCACTAAGTAGGCATATCTCCATTTGAAGTTGTTGGCATCCCTTAAGACACATTTACTTCAAAATAAGTCCCAGTTACTTTCAAACAAGAATACCTATGATCACCACAAAAATCTATATCCAGTTTGAGGAGAAAAGGTTTTAGCCTTAGTTCTTTCCATTTTCAAAATCTGACATCTTCATTCTGGTCTGTGGAAGGCAATCAATTTTTCGCTGCTGAGATAGTCCTCCAAAAAGGGATGGGTTTTTTGGTCAAATCAATTTATCCTTTGAACTGCCAAACAATACTTATCCAGAGTCCCTTAACTCAGGAATAAACACATGCACATGGACACACATTATAAAATCAGAATCATTACACCAGAGGCAAAGAACTACAAACTGGCACATAGATACCTCAGTGTCAGATAGAGTATGCTGGACTGTCATTTTGTGATTAACCATGAAACAGGACATCCATTCTGACATCAATCAAATATGCATACATTTACAGAGGGACATGACAAATGTCAAAGCCCTGACAGATAAGGGCAGATGTCAAAATACCAAAAGTCTGAGGGTAAGCAATAAATTGTATACATCTGGTGATCTGATATGTGGGCATGCTCTTCACTTGAAACATAGATGCAATAAAACTCTCAGGTGATCTCAGACATGCTGTTCACTGGTTTGGTGACAGATTTCTTGTGAAATTCCAATACAAATCTAGCAAACTTGTTTACATCCCCTTTGAACTCATTTTACAACTGTCTTAACATGTTTGTTCTTGTCTTACAGATTGTATGTTTAGATGTAAGAACTTTATGACCATGGCCTTGGTGCGCATGTATGTGCGTAGAGAAAACTGGAAAGCTGATTGACAGTTTGCACTGGCAGCTGGGTGTTTCCATGACACTTGGGTGTTGAATTCATGACAGGCTTCAGTCTCAAACTTAAAGGGACTATTCAAGGTGCTGAATTCTAGCCTCAAAATTGTGACTGAAACTTCAAGTGTATGTAGCTGCTATAAGTTCTCAAGTGAAGGGTCACATCAGAGGTTTAGGAGCTGCAAAAAGGGCTGATTCACTCACACAAACCTCAGGAAGGTATGGGTCAAGGAACTTTACACCAATTTCCAGGTGCAATATTTGTTCCTGCCTCTCACTCCTGCTGGTTACAAAATGTGTTCATTTACATTTAATTCTCACCTCAGACGCCTCCACTCCGGATGATTACCTCATACAATTTAGACTCTGGGCTATGGGACCCCTGGGTCTTTGCCCCAGATGGGACTTGCCTATAAAACCCCCAAATTTCCTTTGCTCAGCAGACTAGCTGGTTTGCAGGCATGTACTCTGTCACTCTGAACCCTGCTAGACCTGGCTCACCACTACCACTCCAAGTGCGCAAGAACGTCTGAGTCCCACACCTCAACTACCAAACTGCATCTACAGTAGCAACCTCGCTACTGGTAACTACAACTGCTTGTGAAGCTTCATTTCTATCTTAACCTTATTCCTTTGAGTCTTAGTCCCTTGTGTGCATGTGTGTGTGAGTGTGAATTATGTATAAGTGTGTGTTTAATTCCACTAATAAAATGTAGTTAATAAAAGAATCTGCTTTTGCATCCTCACCTCCATAAACATATGAGGCAGTATCCCAGGCTGCTTGTAACAGCCATAAATTGAGTTAAATATAAAATTCCCTAGACTTCACAGATACAGTTCACTGACAAGTGGTATAGAAATGTAAATGCTGTTACTAAATGCTAACCTCAAAGTCATTATCTTCTCAAAAACTTCTTGTCTTCAAAATCTGCCTGGAACCCCTATGCTCCAGATAGACCCCCTCAGATAAACTTGTTCTTTATCATTTTCACCCTATGTCTTCACTGTGGTGGTGGTTGTAGTGATGTGGAACAAGAATGTTAACTTCAAATAGAGATAAAAATAATAATTGATGCTTATTCTTTCTTTTTCAGTCCCCCTCCCTGAAGAATGATTTTCATATTTTGAACACCCTTTCATCTAACACCTGGGAATTTTTTATTGTTTTGTTTTTATTTATTTTTATTATATGTTTATGAGTAATCACATCTCATTATTTTGGTCTATTACAATTACACTCTTTGCACCCTTTGTTTTGTTTTGTTTTTCATTTAGTTCATTGCATCTATTTTTAATGATCATTCCATTTTTAATAGACATTTTTACAGTCAGACATACTGGATTACTGAATTTTTTGACCAGATAAATTTAATTATGTTGAAACTGTTCTCCTACCTTACCACTTGGGCTTTTTGAAAAACTTGTTTCATTCCCTGTTACAAACTGCCTCAAACCATTTCCTTTTTGAAAGCTACTTGGCATTTCTTTGGCTCTCAACCAGTTAAAAGAGAGAAACAGTAAGATTTTGGGTTATTGTTGGTCCAAAACTTGATTTTCATGGGGTAAGCAATAAAGAGATTTGATATATAAATTGTGAGATCACTTAAGGAGAGAAGTAGGGCCTGGAAGAAGTGGGAGCATTTTAGCATTTTAGTATTTAGCATTCATGTTTTCCTTCTCTTGTTTTTGTTTCCATGTCTCTTTGCCTCTCCATTCACTTTTCCTGTTTTAGACTGTTAAACCTCCAGGACACAAAGCTGTCCATTTTTATTTCACATACAACTAGCTATTTCTTATACAGAATGACGAGAAGAGGGAAGATATGTCTACATCCTAACCTTCATCTGCACAAACTAGGAGAGGAAATCTGTTGCATATCTAGGTCATCTACAAGTAGTAATGTCTGTGTGTGTATTGGGGGGGGGGGGTGTGATCAGACTCTTTATGTATGTCTGCTGTTCGCCAACAGTAACCAGGCTCTTAAGGCCCTCTGTCTTTGGCTGCTTTAATGGGACCTACACATAAGTAATAAAACTAATGGTAATAACTTGTGGAGCCACAGATTTCCAGGCCCTTATTTTGGGTACATATTTAACCCTCCCACCAAAATCACTGGAATTTAAATGTGCTTAATGATAGCTGGGTTGCACTTGGAACATTTTTCTTTCTCTTTAAACAGTTCTTACAATGAAACAAGTGCTAAGAAGTCCATCAAAACACCTGACTTGGGTAGCGAGTGTGCCATTATAAATTGTGTTCCTATTGTGTTCCTAATTATATACAGCTAGCATTTTCCTAATTCACAATTATAATGGAAAAGCATGTTTCCATCTAGCCCGGTTTTGATGAAGGAGGGTTAATTATGGAAATAACACACAGCAAATAGTAAGATAAAAACCATATTCTATACATCCCCTGAAATGTTGAAAACAGAGTTTCTTTGCCAATAATATTAATGAGTACCTGTACACTGACAGCTATGATCCACCAGCCAAGTTGGTGTACCTGTATTAATCCTACCTCCACCTAGCCCAGTCCTATAAATGGATGGAATGAAGAGATTGTGTGTTGCATAAACCTTTGAGCTCAATATAACAATTTGTCTCTCCTCTGACAAACTAAAGAGCTCTGAGAGCCTCCGTTTACAGCAATGCTCCCCCCCCCCCGATCTTGTGGTCTGGGGAGTCTTTGCTGGCCTCTCAATTGAGAAACCAGCAGTTTAAATGTAAATGGTGCACTTAGTGGGCCATTAGGAGAGGTAGGGGTGGGGCTCATCCTTCCTAATTGAGGCTTGCCCACCCAGCCCTCTCAGTTTTCCAAAACACTTGAGCCAGGATGGTTTCCTGTTCCAGCACGCTGTTTCATCCATCTGTATGACTTTGGCCATGGGGGGGGGGGGGGGCTGGCTCAAGCTGGCCAGTGACCAGCTGACTTGTCCCTCCTGGAAGTGCGGTGGCAAGCAGTGAAATAGTGAGCCAGTGTCCAACTTTGGGGGCTCCCAGATATGTGGCAGTGGCTGAGAGTCCCTCTCGTGATCACCATCATTGACAGCTTGCCGGCTTCCTCCTGGGGAAGCCAGCTGAATGCCAGCTGTCTTGTCCTGGCAGCTAGCTTTGTGGGGTGTCCAGTGCAGGTTGAGCCAAGCGGCGGCAGGCCATGCATGATGGGAACCTCCTCCAGCTGGTGGTGAAGGAAAACCAGTGGGACTCATCCCTTCTACTAACCTGGATATTGAAGATTAGACAGCCTGACACAGGAGGCTAAGATGTTGGGTGGGAGGGGGCTTGGGCCCTTGTTCATAGGCCCCCTTGTTGGGCTTTGTGGGAGACAGTGGTGTTGAGGAGGTCTCCAGTGGAGGATGTTGATAACCCCTTGGCTTTCAGTCCCAGCCCCCTTTCACCCAGGTTAATTAGTGCAGCAGCCATTTTATTTTAGGTACGGCAGCCATTTTAGATTGCTGCATTTGGTATCTTGTTGTGACAGGTCTGTGGCACAGTTTGGTGTTGTATTATAACTCCAGGGGCCCCAAGTGACCCTCCTCCTCCTCCGCTTCCTGCTGGCCCCTTACCCAGGCCTCCAGAAGGGTGGCGTGACCGAGCAGGGCTCCCTTACCTCTTCTTCCACCTCCTCCTGCTGAAGGAAGACGGTGGGTAAGGTTTTTCTTGGGGATATCTCTGGCTGTGATGCAATTACCCATATATGGACTTGCCTTCCCTGTTTCCATGAAGGAACAGGGAAGCCAAGACCTTATATGGATAATTGGCAAGCCCCTATATGGATAATAGCCAGGGATTTCCCCCTCCCCGGTTATCCATATAGGGGCTTGCCAATTATCCATATGGAAAGAAGCCCCACTTGGTCACGCCGCAGTCACAAAGCCATCTCACATCCCCCTCCCAGCCCGATGCATTTGCATAAGCTGTCAATAAATAAAATAAAATAAAAAAGCCGCAGCGCCCGATGCAAGAAGGGAGGCATGTTCCGCCTACTGCCCACCTTCTGAACTTGATCCCTTCCCCTAAATGACCCGATCATGACCAGGGCCAAGTTCACATTGGCCTGGCCCCGGTTTTTCCCAAAAGAAACGGGGGAAACACCGGTTTCAAATATCCTGCACTGAGGGGCATTTGCCCTGGATCTGGTGTGCAAGCCCCAGATATAGGTGTGAGAAACCCGACACAAGTGGGAACTTCCCACTTTTAATCCGGGGTGGAAACTGGGATATGGTAGTGTGAATGGCCCCCTAGTTTGCAGGTTTTAGAATCTGAGGGGGCTGGATATGTTCCATCTGTACCTTCTTGGTTTAAGTCAACTAAGATTTCTGAACTGAGGAGAATCTTTAATGAAGTTTGCTCTTGTCTTACTGCCCTAGAACAGTTACAAAACCAGGAGAAGAGTTCTTCACATTCAGTGAGTCATGGGGCATCCATGCCGGAGCCACCAGAGGGTCAGCGAGCTGTTGCAGATGATCATGTTCCAGGCAGTTCACCAGGTGAGACTCTTGATCCACAGTTTCCTTCACCACAGGTCACTTGGCCATGGAGTTGAAGCCAACTGCAAGCAGCATCACAATCTAACTCCAAGCTTGAGGCTTCTATGGCCGGGGTGCCTAGATCCCTGCTTGGGCAGGTATAGGGGTGGCCCACCCTGCAGACAACACCAGCTTTTGGTTCATTACCTCAGTCTGTGCCATGGCAAGGTATGGGTGGTCAACAGTTGGCTTATCCCACAGAATATGAGTTAGCCTCTCCATCTGTGATACCAATAGGTGATTTCATGCTTCCCCTGGGTGATGATTTGTCATATGCTACATGGAATAAGATAGTAAGAGGTGAATATATTGATGTATTTACACTGATGTATTGGGAATGAGATAAGGAAAAGGAGAAGCTTGATGGCAAGGAGAAAAGACAGAGGGCTCATGCCAGCATCTTACTTTCCTAGGTATACTTATAGATAGAGTCAACCAATGTTGCAGGATATTAGACCTAAGCTCTTTGACTTATTAAGAATATTTTTATTTTATTTGTCTCAGATGCATTTTGTCCTGTGATGAGACACTGTGTTTGGATTTATGGACACCGCATGGTCTTCTGGGTGGCCCGCTAAGCCAAGAGGAGCCATTTCAGAACCCAGATGGGGCTGTTAGATAAGGCTATCATTGAATGGAAGGGAAAATGTGGCTTATGGTGGTATGGGCACCTGCCTATGCTGTTTGGTGAAAGCCAGGTTCTGTCCCCTCATGTGTTGGTTATACATTTAGGGGCAATGATTCAGTTTTGTTAAAGGGCAAGGCCCTTGTTCTACAGGCCATCCATGACATGTGATAGATATGTGAAGAACGGCATTCTGTTACATTTTTATGATCAGCAATGTTGCCACGCTGTATTAGGAGCTGTGGAGGGGATCCATGTCTCAATAGGACCCACAGCAGGGCCAATAACAAGATCTGAAAGGCTATGTTGGGAGAACTGGGTTTTTACATAGTGCACAATGATATTGTGCTGCTCGAGCCTGAGTTCTACAGGGCAGACAGCATCTACCTTTCCAAAGTGGAGAACCAGCTATTTCTTTGAGACTTGAAATCAGGGGTTTCAGCTTGTTTAGCCAGCCTTGTGGTGGATAGGCATAAGTTGATGCTTGCACCATATCTATGGCATAGGTTTAGATGAACACCTCAGCACCCTCCTAAAGTGTGATGGTAAGTCTCTGGAACTGACTTTTAGGTCTTGTGACTAAACAGGAAGGGAAAGAGACTTGCTTTGGGGCTGGCCTGAGATTTAAACTCTCACTTAAGTCTTGCGAGTTAAGTGGGGGAGTCTTGGGTTGACCTTCCAGATGCATTCCAGCCAGGGAGCAACCCCCTTCTGGATTGTCCTTGGGGTTCAGGTGTTTTCATCCAGAGGAAACTGAGGAATTGATCTAGGAACAGACCATTCACCAGCTGTTACCACATGAGGTTCTTGCCCTCTTGTTTTGAAGATCTTGAAGAAATACAGTTCAATTAGTTGAGTTAAATAAAGTTGCCCATTTTATAACCCAGTTCTCTGTGTCTGGTCTCATTATTCACTGGGTTGGTCAACAATGCTTCTTTTTGATCTTGTGGTCTGGGGAGGAGACTTTGCTGGCCTCTCAGTGGAGAAAACAACAGTTTAAATGTAAATAGTTTTCTTAGTGGGCCCTTAGGAGAAGTGAGGGCAGGGCTCATCCTAATTGAGGCTTGCCCACCCAGCCCTCTCAGTCTTGCAAAACGCTGGCCCACCCTCTTGCCTACCTTACACTGATGGTTGGGGACTTTGACAATTGACCTGGGATGTGATCATAAATAGGTTTCATGCATGGGAGATGGGGGGGGGGGGGGCAGAGATAGAGATGCAGGTGAACATCTTGGCACCCTCCTAACCCAGTTCTCTGTGTCTGGTCTCATTATTCACTGGGTTGGTCAGTAATAGTAGAAAGCCCCAAGTGCATCTGGTCTTTATAATTTGAAACTTAGTCTTAACCATGCCATAACAGCTCTTGCATAGTAGTAGATATTAGTAAGATATGTTAAGGAAAAAGCAACATGGGTTATACAGTAAATGAAATAAAACATGTATGTGAGAGTCAGGATGACTCAGCAGAAGCCAATTGAGAACCACACAGGTGTAAATGGTAATACAATTAACAAGTCCTGAATGCCAAGGACAAGAAATGTAAAGTGGATAATTGGACACACCTGACAATTGTTAAGTGGTCAAGGCTGAGATGATGAAATCATTAATTGTAGGATGAACCAAGAGAACCAATGAGAATGATGTACACGCCTACTGGGTGGAAACAGACAACAGTGGGTGGTACCATGCATTGACTATAATAATGACTATGCATCCCAATGTATTTTGTGGGTTGTAGAGTGGGTAGTAGAGTGAGGAGTTGAGTATTGTTGTGTTGGATAGTTTTGGAGCTGTATATAGTAGAATAAAGTAGATCTTTTATTTAAGACTACTGAGTTGTCTGGTGTCTTGGGTGAAGCTACAAGAACCAGCTGGATCCTGAAGAAGGGTGAAGACTTCTGTGGAAGCAAGAGTGAGAAGGCTTGGAGAGTTTGTCGGGGTCTTCAGCCTATTCTCTGTAACTCTGCTAAGCTATAACCACTGGCCAAAACTGGTCAGCGCGGTGCACAACCAGGTGGTGAGTTCAAGCCAGAGGTGAAGAGCTACAACTCCCATCATCCCTGACAAGATATTAGTAAGATTCCACTGTGTCATGTAGAAGTCCAGAAGGTTTAGGAGAATCCAAAATAATGTATTGTTCTGGTATACAGTAAACAGTGTCCAGTTCTTAATTAATGTACCTGTACATAATCCAGTAAATTTCTTGATATGTACAGTACCAGATTCTGCCATCTGTACCAGTGTTATATGTTTCAGATTATATTAAACCACTTCTACAAAAGGTACCTTTGCCTTTTTCCAGTACTGTGTTGTACAAACTTTAGCAAGTGTAAGACAGCTGAAAGAGGTTTGAGTGTTGGGCTACAACTCTGGAAGCCTAAATTTGAATCCCCACTCAGTCGTCAAAATCCATTGGGTGACTTTGGGCAAGTCATGCTCTCTCAGCCTCAGAGGAAGATAAAGACAAACCTCCTCTTCCAAGAAAATGCTAGGTTCACTTTAAGGTTGCCATAAATTAGAAGGTACATGACATGAAGGTACATGAAGTAAATTCATTTGTTTCTATAGCAGAATTAAGAAGAAATGCCAAGATCCATAGCTCTAGGTTATGAATCCATAACTGCAAGATAGGATGCCAGTCAACAGTGTCAAGAATAAAGTCAAATACCTTTGTGTTAAAGCAGGCTTTTAATATGTAATCACTCTAAGAGAGGCCTCTTATTAGCGGGTGTTTATTTTATTTAAAAACACTTTTGTATAAATTTAAAATAATTTTTATACTGTTTTACTATAATTTTGTACTGTTTTAAATGTGACAATTAAATTGTGCCATGTTTTAACTAATTTCTTCTGTACCTTGGGTCACATTCTGAGAGAAGTTCTTATGACCAAGTTTATTTGTTTTACAGTGCCTCCTCATGGCAACATGCTTGCTTTTTAAATCAAATAAATTAAGGTTGCATCCTACATTCTTTCAATTCAACTTACTGAACTCAATAGGACATATTTTTGAATAGACATATCTATATTTTACTGCTATGCTACAGTTTTAAACACAAGGAATAAGCCCTATTGACCACAGTAAGCCTTACCTCTGAGTAAATATGCTTATGATTGCATTGCAAGCCCAGATTCCACCATAATATTTCAGCCCGTGAAAGCACTGTGAGATATTATTTCTCAGTTATTTTTACATAGTATATGTCTTCCAAACGCATTCCCATGGGGTTAGATCTGATTGAGATTTGCAACATTTGCATCTCGGAGGCCAATTGTAGCTTCAGGTCAGACTATAGTACGGAATGCAAAGGTCTCTGTGTTGAATAATGAGTTCTTGTTTATCTGGGTCATTGCAACACTCTGGAATACTCCACAGGTCAATTCTAAAGGGCTTAAAGTTTTATTAGGCCATCAGGACTGCAGTCTTCAGCACAACTATGCATAAATACTTTCTACTGAAATCAATGGCCCTTTGGGCTATTTTACATGTGTTCATCATTTGATTTCTCCACACCAGATTACTGTACATTATTATTGGCAGTTAAATATGTGAATTGATTCCACTGAACAGGTGTTGTATGAGATAAAATACTAAAAGCCAGGTGTGGTTTTCTACATTTGATGGTTCATTCATATGTGCAACCCTGGTGTCTGCATTCCTCAAGGGCCTGCCTAGTCTTCAAGTCCAACAAGAGAATGCACATAATGGGGATATTGTTTCCTCACAACATGTATACACAACGTTCAGTGCTTGTGGAGCAAATAACATAACCAATATGCAATAATACATGCAGGAATCTATGTATGATCCAGGCAGCATATTTTGTATATTTTTCAAAGAGGTTCTGTGGTGATTAGACAACTAGTCAAGTACCTCTGCTGCACATGAAAATAGGGTAAGCACTCCCAATGATAGGATGGCTGGGCATAACCCTGCACCCATGTGCATACCTAGGAAGAAATGCTGAAATGATCTCAAATGATGAAGATGCACACTTAGGAACATCATGCACTCAATGGAGCGCAGATCTATGCTTTTGGCACTCTTTATGGCATCAGTTACATTTCCTGGCTCAACCTCTCTAATGGTTGGAACAGACTGGCAAGAAGGGATAGCTTGAATCCGCCCCCACCGAAGATGGAGTGAGGTCATGGATTCATTCCTATTTGGGCCAGGAAAGACCTGGCTTTTCCATCCCCACCACAGCCCTAGGACAGCTTCTAGACATTTCAATAAGTTGCAACTGGGCAGCCAGGTGGCGTCCAAGCATCAGAATGTGTGGCATGTAAACGTTGCACTCCCAAGGTGCAGGGACGTAGCCGGGGGTGGGAGGGTTGCGCTTTGCGGTGACCCCCCCCCCCCTTCCTAAAATCCTAGCTACGTCCCTGCAAGGTGCCCAGAAGGCATCTTTAACAGGCCGTCTGTTCCAGTGCCAAGTCTGCATTTTAGCATCCACATGATTAGGGCACCCAATAATCTGTGAGATGTTCATGGTTGATAGAGGCTACTATTTGTCTGAAAACATTAAATGAGAGAGGAAGTAGGGTATTCATATGGATGAGGGAATAAAATAAACCCTCTCTGTCTTCAGCTGTTAGCTAAACAGCTGTGTAATCTGAATCCTCATACATTCTCTTTAGCTATGCTTGAGGGGTTCCTCCTCTGTTAATTCTTATATGAGCTGGCTTGATCCACAGATCTGGGACTAATACACTGATTAAAACTCAGTTATCCACTAGTTATAACATTTCCTGAATATTCTGATGCAGCCTTTGGTTGAAAACAATGAAGAAGAACCAAAATGCATGTTAAAATGTTGACTTAATTTCTGCAGTGTTCCAGGCTATGCAGAAAACTTGTAACCATGCTCAGCAAAAGCCAGTTAACTTCCTATCTTCTCCATAAACAAAAGGAGATCAAGGGTGAAGAAAGCAGGAGCATCTTCTCCTCCACAGTTTCATAGGGTAATTAAACTTAATTCATCTGTAATGAGAGGCTGCTAAATATGTGGTTCAAATTTTAAGATAAGTCCATCACCACTGACAACTATTTGACATGCTCCCTTCTAGCAGAGAAGCAATGTGATGCATTTTGTACTTGTCAAACTCATACTATATTTTTCTGTTCCTGATGTACAGAGAAAGTAGGTTGTCAGAAAAATGTGATTTATTTATTTGTTTATTGTTTTTTGGATGCCAGATGAAAGGAAAAGAAAGGAAAGGAAAATATCTGAATTCTGGCCTTATAACTCAGCATAACACATCTCATCCCTGATGGATAAGATGCAAATGTAACATGTTGCAGAATGTCAAAAAACACCTGTACAGAAATCACAGATGGATGTTATGCCCTAATCCCTCCTTGCCTCAGTGCGTCACATTAAAAAAAAAAACCTATAATAATATCTCTCACACAAGACACATTTTTCTGTTTCAGCTGCAGTTCCCCCTTTTCCCCTTAATGCAACATGAAAACCTTGTAGGCCTTACATTTTCTATGCAAGATGCCATTTTAAATCCTTGACATTAAAAACAGTCACTTTGCAAAGATCATGTGTCTGTGTTCAACAATATAAAGTGCACTGGTTGGCTTTTCAGTGAAACAAGGTTAGGTTTCTGGAAGAAGTGGTAAGAAAGAGTAGATGGGGGAAAGGAATGGTAGGCTCATTTGTCTCCTATATTTAAATGCATGTTTAAAACAAAATAGTGTATGTGCCTGAATACCCTAAAAAGATCCCGTCTGATCTTGGAAACTAAGCAGGATGAGCTTTGGTTAATAATTGGGTGGGAGATCACCAATGAATACAGGTGCTGTGGGCCATATGTCAGAGGAAGGAACTGGAAAAAACAAAACTCTCTGAGTATTCTTTGCTTAAGAAAACCCTATGAAATTCATGAGGTTGCTAAAAGTCAACATGCAACTTGAAGGTATATGCACTACCTAGAAAGAAGGTGCATTGAGTTCAGTGGGGCTTATTGTCAGAAAGTGTATGCAGGTTTGTAGTGTTATTGGCAGTAGCAAAAGGAATATTAACAGTGGGGGCAGAATTTTAGGAAAGGAGGCAGATGAGAAATTTGCAACAAGAACTATTCAAACAACATAATAGTGCCAAAAATGAAAGAAGGAAATGACCACCAACTGCTGTCTACATGAACTGAATGGGCCTCTTCTTGATCTATACTAGTGATTCCCAGTCTTTAATCCTCAGAAGACATTGGCTGTTCCAGAATGTCTGACAGTTAGCCAAGTTAACTAGGGCTTCTGGGAGGTAAAATCAAATAGCAGTCGGGAACATAACTTTAGGAACCACTGATCTATAAAGAATATATAGAAACAGCCCACAAGTATCAGGCAACTGCTACAAGAAAATGTGGGGATGGAAAGAATAGGGCCAAAAAGTGTGTTTCTTGATTATACGAAGCCTTGATGAGGAGAATCTTGGACTTATGGGCATCTTTGCAGTTCAGGACATATCCTGTGCAAAAATCACACATGGTTTTGCTGCACTGTAAACAGTGGACAGAATTCGGGATCAGACTTACGGATATGTAACCTGGAGTTATACAACTGTATTACACAGCCCTATTCGGATCCATATCCATAGTCCTATGTAGTCATGATGATGGCACTATTGCCATCATCATAACTTGTCCCTAGACCTACTTTACTGGGCATCAGCTATGTGGACAGAAATTGGGGAGAGGGCATTTTGCCAGTGATTGGGCTGTTGGTGGACAATGTTTTCACCTCTTTCTGAGAGCCAGTGAGGCTGTGATGATCAGAAACAGGACCTCATCACACTTCCCTGTCACACCCTTGTTGGCTGGTGGGAGAGAGCAGAAATATCATCTGCCCACACCTCAGTTCCCAGTAGAACAACCACTTTCTCTCTATTTAGCTGATGTCTGTGAAACTAGATCTGGGGGAAGTCAGGCGCCAAAACACTACTGAGTAGCTAAGTAGATAGCTATGTTACTAAGTAGTGCATGTAGAATTCTGGCCATTTACACCCCAAAATGCTCTGCACTGAAAATAATACCATTTTCTACACACACGGAAAAAAAATCTGTTGTTTTTTGTGTAGAAATTATATTTTTTATGGGGAGGGGGGTGATGTATAGGTAATTGTTTTACATAATATGTTGCAAACCACACAGTTGTCAAAAATTATCTTACAGTGGGAAGGAGACTGCTAAAAGGCAGCTGCTTAATCTTTGACTCCCAAATTAGAAGTCCCCAAGCTGATTATTGCTACCTTTACAATCCTAAATGAACTTAACACCTTATCTATAAAGTTCATATGTTCAAGAGAGAATGATGTTCTCTCCAGATAAACAGACAGACAGACATTTTCATGGAGTCACCATAACTCAACAGATGACTTAACAGCACACACACAAACACACATTTTAGAAGTATTTTTCATACATTTAGCTGTTTCTGTTATATGCTGGACTTAAACAAGTAGGGGACTGTCCCAGTTCTTCAGGTGTCCCAGATGTACACATCACATTAACAAAACAAAACAAAACAAATAAAAACCTAGTTCCTTTATCTCAGCCACACACAATTCATCATGCTTACATTTAAACAAAATAACACCAACAGTGTTGTCATCCTCATCCTCCTCATAAGGATGAGCCAGAAAGTGGGCCACAGCATGTTAGAGAGGAGAGGAGGGGACTCAGCCACTAAGGATCCTTTAGCCAAGGGATGTCAAAACCTGAACATTCTGCCTGTGCATGGCCAATTAGCACCTTGATTTATGGTTGTGGTTGTACATATACACAAATGCATACAGTATCTAAGGAGTTAAAGTGTCACCTACAGGTGCAACTGAAAGTTGCTAGGATGTAACATATAGGCAAATATTTACCACAAATTCACAAAGAGATAAAACTCTGCAGAATGTTATTCTGAATCATTTTTCAACACTATTTACAATAGCACGGATGTTGTAAATATAGCAGATGAAGGTTACTTTGTCCTAGGGTACTGTAGCATAATCATAAAGCAAATTTTCTATATGCAGGGCTTCCCAAATGCAATCTTTTTGTTGAAAAGGTGTTGGATAATGGCAGGGATTGAAAACAATTTTGATGGACACCATAGACGATGAAGGTTAAAGCAGGCAATAATAATTTAAATGGGTGAGCGATGAAACACAATGTAAGACAGCCCATATCTGTGGATGAAGAAAATCATGCCACAAAAATAAGGCAGAAGAGAAAAGCAGAACATCTGGTTTAGAGAGAGGAGGGTAATGCTTCATAATATGAGACAACAACATACTCTCAATCACCATGCTCTTTGATCATTAAACTGCTTATGCTGAAGCAACTGAAGTCCTATTGCAATTTTAGTTCCCTTCTGAATGCATTTACTTCTTTGTACATAGGCAGAGAATGGTGAACATAAGGTCAGGGCTGAGCCAACATTTTGCTGCCTTAATGCCAACAACCCACCCAGTTTAAACTGAATAGTATCTAAGGCCAGCCAAGTTATGTTGGCACATGAAACAGAAAGTTCCACAAGTCCCTGTCCCCACAAAAGGAAATAAAATACAATCACTTCAACTGAAAATATACAATAAAAGCAAATAAATAACAATCTACTGCCCTTTCATGTCAGTCAATAACAGGCCATTGCCTCCCTCTGCCTAATGCTAGGGCTGGCATTGCTGGTTGAAACAGGAAAACATTTATTTTGACATCATCTGCAATTAGCTGGTATTCATGAAGTATTGACTCATACTCTGGTCTTCCCAGAGAAATATAGAGCCCCTGGGTTTCTCTTCCCAAAAATGACTTTTTTCTCCAGGCAACTAGAATTCTGCATACTTCCCTCTGTATAAACACTCAGCTGGCTTCTGGCACTGAATGACTTCTTTCCTTTGAAGAAGTTCTCCGTTCATCCTTCATTCTCAAAGACAAAATCTGAAGTCTTTAATCAAACAAAAGTGTCATTGAAATCAGCATGAGTTTTCCTCTGTCAAGCAGTGGATTACTTGCTAACAAAGTTGGAAGTTCAGAAAGGATGGTGTCTGTATTTGCTCGACACTGGTGTGTTAATTTCAGAAAGACACATGTGACTTTCTGATGCATCCTAGCAGGGGAAAAAAAGCAGGACAAAAGAGAGAGAGAGTGAAGGAGGGAGAAAGGAGTCTGTGCTTGCAACCCTTCAGAAAATAAGAAAAGAAAAGTTTAAACCCAGAATAATGTTTTTATGTATTCTTCCATGTATTTGATGCACCATTTTATATAACTAGAGGTCTTTAAACAGAGGCTGTCTGGGATGCTTTGACTGAGAGTTCCTGCATGGCAGGGGATTGGACTGGGTGGCCCTTGTGACCTCTTCCAACTCTATGATTCTATGATTCTATAAATCTAGAGTTTATTATATGGCCTTTGACTAGATCAAAGGTAGAGAATGGGTAGCTCCAGATATTGGGGCACTGCATCTTTCATCAATACTATCTAGTATTGCTATCACTGAGGAATAATGAGAGTGCCAGCCCCAAAATATCTGGATAGCCACATGTTCCCATCTCTGCCCCAGGTGAGAAACCTTAAGATTGTCAAGAGATTAGGTTTATATGTTTCTATGTGTCAAAAGAGCCTTGAAATAATTGGAAATTGTCTGGCGACAAGAATTTATGAACTCTATTCATATGCAAATATATACACAATCATTGCTATTTTGCATTGCCTCAACATTTTGAAATAAGGTTTTTAAATGTGTGTGCGTGTGTGTGTGTGTGTGTGTGTGTGTGTGTGACAATACACACAACATTTCCACAAATTGCCAGTTCATTCATAAACCATTGATATCCCTGCCTAAATTCTTACAGGCATTATATTGGCACAACCACACATATGAATTACCCTATGTTTTATATGACCTTGTAGGAGATAGCATATTCCAGATATGATATCTCCTTCACCCAGCAATATAGATCAGAATGCAGCATAGCTAATTCAGTTCACTGTTCAGTAAATGAGAAAAAACACATATTTAACTTGGGCACAATTATAGTTTACCAAGTGGCTATGTTTTGAAACAAGCAGAAATACTCATTCTAGCTGGACCAATTTATTCATAATGGATAAGGGGTTTCAGTATATATACACATCCACAGGTCTATGAACAGCAAACCTGAGATGAATACAGTGATCTCTTTTTATCTGTGGACTTGGCATCTGTGATTTGAGCTTGCATGGACAACAAATCCTGTTGTTCTTAATGGAGGGTGTTCATGTCATACCACCATAGAAAACAATAGGACTTGAGGTTCCACGTTTTTTGTTATCCACAGGGGGAGACTCAGGAATGGATCCCCATGGATAAGAAGGGATGACTGTACCTGTTCAGATAATTGTTGCAGTTGTTGTTAAACCAAGAAAGTATGTTAACGCAGGAAGGGATATGTAAGCTAGAGTTACACACTTGTGACTGTTTTGTAATCACAATCCCTGTGTAAACCCTAGTTTAGGGGCTGTGTAGGGACCATGAACGTTCCCCAAGCCCTGCTTACCAGGCAACAGGCGGCACTGTGCAGCATCATACTTATTGTGACTATGGATTCATCACTCCCAATAGGATTCCAGCCATTATTTTCTGTGCAGAAAAAGCAGTTTCCTGCACAGGAAATGCAATTTTCAATACAAAGCAATATGTGGGTTTTGCTCAGAATAAGTCCTTAGCTGTAAAGACTTTTGTCGCTTCTGGGCGCAATACAAGGTGCTGGTTATTACCTATAAAGCCCTAAATGGCTTGGGCCCAGGATACCTTGAGGACCGCCTCTCCCCATACAATCCGCCCTGCACTCTCAGAACATCTGGGCAGCAGTTATTGAGGGTTCCAGGGGCCAGGTTAGCCTCCACATCTAGGAGAGCTTTCACCATCTCGGCCCTGACCCTCTGGAATTCTCTGCCCATTGAGCTCCGCTCGGCCACCTCCCTGGCCCAGTTTAAAAAGGGGCTTAAGACTTTTCTGTTCAAATCAGTATTCCCTGACACAGGCCCCAATTAGTTCTCTCCCCCCCCCCCCCATGTCAGCAGTGGCAAGCTGGCTAGATTGTTTTAATGTAGATTGTTTTAATGTAGTTGTAAATTTTAATGTAATTGTAATGATTGCTTTTCTGTTGATGTTTTATAATGTTGTACACTGCCCTGATTATATAGAAGGGCGGTATAGAAATAAAATTTTTATTATTATTTATTATTTATTTTATCAGTCCTGGATTTGTCTTGTCAGAATCTCTCCACACTTGAGAAATGTGAGGTTTTTTTCCAACCATTTTTTTCAAATATATATTTTTAAAAAATTCTGTCCCTTGAAGAAATCTGTGAGGATCAAAAATAAGCTGAACATCAAAACTGAAGTGACCACAAATTCTCACTCATCCCTATTTCCTATACATACTAGGATTATCCACTAATGAAAAAGGGGGTTCTGGAAATGAATGGCAGAAGCACATTAGAACCTAGAGCTATATTACATTTTATGATGGTAGTTACAGTGGAAGATACCAAGGAGGAGAAACATGGCATGTTACCCTTCAACTCTCAAATCTTTGGATCCACACAATATATATGTTACAGAAATGCATAGCTGTAATGACACTTGACACTAGATGGGTGGCTGGGGTTGTCAATAGTGACAGAGTTGGTCATGTGTTTAGCAGCATTCAAATGGTGCAGAAACCATATGCATGATCCTAGGAGCTGGATGTGAGTGATTCCCATGCCACAGACACAACAGTCTTCTATACTTGTAGTATAGAACATCTGTTTTCATAAATTGATGTCATCCCTCATTATACTGGGGGCAGGGAATACAGGGATTCTGAAAGAATGTGCATGATATCTATAGTGTCTAAGAAGCATTTGGGAGCATGGTATTCAATTTGCTTTTAAGATTCAATGCTCACATCATATATTGTAAGAAAGTAAACCCAGTGGTTTGAGGGTAGGATTTGGACTCAGGAGATTAAGGTTTGATTCCCTGCTCTCCATGGAAATCCAGTGGGTGATCTCATGAGGGTTACATACTCTCAGCTACAAATAAACCCATGAGAGGGTCACCTTAGGCTCACCATAAGTTAGAAACTACTTGAAGACACACAACAACAACAACAACAACAACAACAACAACAACAACAACAACAAGGTTCATAGTTTTCTACTTCACTCTTCCTTCCTCTTTGACATCCTATCAACGGACAGTAGCAATGATAGCTGCATATTACATCTAGTATCATAATCACTGTGCCTTTTAATACTTTTCACTGGGAAATGCAAGTGAGAAGATACTGTTATATTCAAGTGGAAAGATACTATTAGATTGCTGATCCCCTTTTGGGCTTATAACAGGGCATTTGTGGGATATTATCTTGATCTGAGTGGAATCTGGTCGATTCAGCAAGGCTCTTCCTATATCCATATCACCCTTCAGTTTTGGAGATTGCTACAGTTTATGAATATGGAGAAATATAATGGTTCCCAACTGGCAAAGGAGTCACGCAAGAATGCATTCTATCACCCAGCTTTTTTCAACTTGTAAGCCGAAAATATCATGTGAAGAGCAGGTTTAGAACTAGAAGGAAGAGGACTGAAGATAGGAGGAAGAAACAACAAAAATCATAAGGTATAACAGATGACACCATACTACTAGTGGAAAACATCACAGACCTAGATCAACTACTAAGGAAAATCAAGGAAAAAGTGCAAAGGCAGGCTTATTGTTGAACATAAAGAAAACAAAGATAATAACCACAGATACTTTACACTTAAGCAACGAAGAAACAGAAATAATAAAAGTGTTCTCATACCCAGGATCAAACATTGATCAGAGCGGGGACTGCAGACTTAGAACAATTTCTAAGGAAGTTTAAAGAAGAAAGTACAAAAGGAGGTTATTAATGAACATAAAAAGCAAAAATAATGACCATGGAGGAGCTATATATATTCAACCTAGAATCATAGAATCACAGAATCATAGAGTTTGAAGAGACCACAAGGGCCATCCAGTCCAACCCCTGCCATGCAGGAACTCACAATCAAAGCATCACTGACAGATGACCATCCAGCTTCCATTTAAAAATCTCCAGAGAAAGAGACTCCACTAAACTCTGAGTAAGTGTTTTCCACTGTCAAACAGCTCTCACTATCAGGAAGTTCTTTCTAATGTTGAGGTGGAATCTCTTTTCCTGTAGCTTGCATCCATTGTTTTGTGTCCTATTCTCTGGAGCAGCAGAAAACAAGCTCCTCAATATGATATCCCTTCAAATACTTAAACAGGGCTATCATATCACCTCTTAACCATTTCTTTTGCAGGCTAAACATACTCAGTTCCCTAAGTCTCTCCTCATAAGGCATGGTTTCCAGATCCTTCACCATTTTGGTCACCCTCCTCTGGACAATGAGGAAATCAAAACAGTCTAAGAATTCCCATACCTTGGACCAAACCTTGACCAGAATGGAGACTGCAGCTAAGGAATCAGAAGAAGTGTGAGAATGGGAAGAGCAGCTGTGGAAAAAAATGAATAAGATCCTAAAGTGTAAAGATCACAAATGATCACTAAAATTGCAATCATCCAAGGCATTGTATTGTCCATTGCCATGTAGGGATGTGAGAGTTGGACAGTGAAGAAAGATGATAGAAAGAAAGTTAAATAATTTGAGATGTGGAGATGGAGAAGTGGGCTGAGGATACCATAGACAGCAAAAAACAAACAAACAAACAAATGGGTCTTTGAACAGGTAAGGCCTAATCTCTTCCTGGAAGCCAAGATGATCAAACTGAGGTTGTCGTACTTTGGCCCCATCATTAGAAGGCATGACTCATTAGAAAAGACAATAATGCTGGGAAATGTAAACGTCAATAGAAGGAGATGAAGACTATACACTAAATGAATAGATTTAATAAAGGAGGTCATGGGCTTAAATTTGCAGGACCTGAGCAGTGCAGTGAAGGATAGAGGTTTTTGGATATATCTCATTCATAGAGTCACCATGAGTTGAGGCCAACTCAAGGGCAGTTAACAACAGTAACAACAACAACAATTTATTTTTTAAAATCCTTTGCCTCCCTCTTTTTTGCCCCCAAATATTGTGCCCAGGGCTGCTAATGACACTATTAATAAAATAAATCAAGATACAAAGCAGGAAAATACAGGCTGACAAAGGCAGAAAAGAGATGATAGCACAGATATTTAAGAAGTGGAGTAAGCATAAACAAGTCCCTATGTGTGCCTTGTGATATCTGCTTCTCATAATTAACATCAAATCACCATTTCCTAATGAATTAGACATTGGCTTGCAAGTTATGTTTTGGGCTAACTATGGTTTATTTTTTAAAAAATCATTTATATATAAACTGCTACCTATATTTTGTGCTGAAAGGGGAGGTTGCCTATTGAAAATAGGGATAAGAATGAAATACAGGTAAGATATGTGCATTTATAATTGCCTAGTCAAACAGTGTGACATTAATGTTCTTCCTTTTTTTATATGATGATGTCACATGTCAAGTCTGGATCTTGCACTCCTGTAGGAGCTGGATGAACATCAGCACATTGATAGGGCTCAGAAAAGGTAGCATGGAATGTGGTTTTGGACTGTTAAAACCAATAGGTGTTTTTGCTGTAAAATTCAATGCAGTAAGAACTAGGGATACAGAATGCCTTAAATTAGTATCTCTACAAATGGGCACATCCTTGAAAACAGTGAGTTTACAAAAGAAATGAAACAGTTGGAATTTCAGATGTTTTCCCTTGAGAGAAACTGAAAGATATATGTTCCTTCTAAAGTCAGCGTCTGAAGTTAGATTTGCCCCAGATAGGCTTGAAATTTAGTTTCTCCCAATTTATTCTAATCCTTTTATCCCTTCAACTCAAGTCAGTGAATTTTTAAAAAGCACAATTCAATCTTTTGAAAAATCGGGTAATCCTGTATAAACCAGAACCTTGGCTTGCATACCGTACATCCAAAACATAGTGAGTTTCATTATTTCTCTAAACCTGTTTTTCTTTTAAAGAATCTTAAGACACTCTATAACAGAGGTAAACTGAGGAAAAAGACTTTTGTTTTAGTTTCAACTGATCCCATTCATATTTCAGGAGTCTGAAAGAGAAGGTTAAGAAAAGATGAGGAGATTACATATTTAAGAGCTTGGAGACAAAAGGCCTTGTTTTCTCATCAGTTATGTGAGCATAATTAAGACGAGCTACTTTAATGTCATTTATAATTTAGCACCCATACTTTGCCAACCTGTGATTTTGCTACCCAGACAAGGTGGTATTTGTGGGGGGATATTCCTGGTGTCTTTAGGGAAAAAAAGTTTGCCTTCATCTCACAGATATTAATGCACCATAGACCCACAGTAAACCCCTGTCTACTTCCAGTAAACTCCTGTCTGTTTTCAATGCCTTCTGAAAATGCACTAGGTTCAGTGCTAAACCTTGTATTTTTCCCAGTGCAATTTATTTATTTATTACTTAACAAAAGACTAAAATCAATATTAAAAACATCTGTAAGGTCAGGGGGTGGATTCAGAATCTGGCAGAATGAGCCTGACGGATTGCAGGAAGGAACTGACTTATGAGTTGCCAGTGCTCAAGGGACTCGCTGGTCTTGGGGAACTGCTGTGCTCCCCAGAGTCCCCAAGAAAAATAAATTTCAGAATGATTGCTAATGGAAAAAGAAGAGGAAAATGTTTGTGTATGTTATGTGACTTTTAAGCCTGGGCTCGTGTCCACACGTTTGCAGCTGGTACCATGCCTCTCTTGCTTACTGTGAATATATTTGTTTGCATATTGTACCTGTACAAAATCAATGCACCAGTGGAAGAGGAGGACCAACAGCAGTAACAACAGTAAGCAAAGGGGATGGGGAGAGAAGCAGTAGGTACATATATTGGGTCCCATTGTGCCATCTGGAGAAAGGCACAGAATGGAATGTGGTTCATTGGGACTTACTGTACCATAAGTCCCAATAGAAGGAGTGCTGGTGAAAAAGAACTCTCTGAAAGCTTGTGATTAGCTTATCAAAAGCCACAGCAGTTGAATAAAACATGGAAACTTCTTAACAAGTCTCATATAGTAAAGGTAAGGTCACATGGGAATGTAACTCCTGGTGGGAATAGCACCAGATACTGACTTTTTGTTTCTTTGTTTTCTTGGCTTTCAGTTGATATATTATGTATTTTGCTGGGTTTTCTCCAAATTTAGAGCTCCTTTATCCAGAGTGTGCTCAAGCCATTTTCTGCAATCAGCTGATCTAGAAGCAATATTATCTTGCCTTCTAAGCTTGACTTTTTCCAGCTCAGTGGCATCACAAAGATTAACTCTTCGACATTACAAGAGCCCAAACGTGGGACTTCACAGATACCCACCTAATGTGTCAAGCTTCTGACCTGGCAGACCTAGGAGTTATAGAATCTTAGAATCATGGAAAAATAATTTAGGCCCCAAAGCTAGTTATCTGCATAAATATTAACTTATAGTTGAACTTTGCTAGTGTCAGAGATGGCCAAGCCTCTCTAACTACTGTGTTTGAAGGCTACAGAAGAGACCCAATTTTGGCTATATAAAAAACAAACAACTACTATCACCAAAATACACAACAAACAAAACACAACAAACAAAACAAACAATCCATTTTGTAGTTGGAGTTGCTGTTAATTGCCATCAAACTATGAATGAGAGACCTCCAAGGCATTATCAGCAATTCTGCTCAGGTCCTGAAAACTCAGCCTTGGCTTCTTTCATTGAATCTCTCCAGCTGTAATACAGTCTTCCAATTTTCCTAACGTTTCCCCTTTACCAAGCATTACTGTCTTTTTGAATGAGTCATCTTTTCTCATCATATACCCAAAGTATGATAGCCCCAGATTACTCATTTTGATTTCTAAGGAGCATTCAGTCTTGATTTATTATTATTGCTCACCTTTGTAGTTCATTATATCCACAGAACTCTTCTCTAATACTACATTTCAAATGATTCAATTCTCTTTCTGTCAGCTTCTTTCATTCTTCGGGTTTCACTAGGACATATATTTGGGGGGGGGGGATAAAAATGAAACTTGTGTATTTTACTAAGAACCTCCCTAAACTTCTCCCTGTATTTTGAAAATTGATACATGTAAACAATTCTGCCACAGAGATTATAAATAGTGGAGGGAATAATTCATCATTGATTTATTTTTGACAGTTACATTAGTATCAAGGTCTACTTGAATCCCACTGATAAGATAGAAAACATATAAATCATTTCAATTCCTTTGTTACCATGTTTTGATTTTTTTCCTCACATTTCTATGTCACTTCTTTCCACCAGTGGACTAAGGATGGCATGCATGAGTAGGAACACTTGTCTTTACCTGGCTTGCCAGCATGATAAGGTAAAGAGTAGACAAGTTGGCCTCAAATAAAATTATTGGCTGAATCCCCTATGGCAGTTATGAAGGTATAATATAAAGTTATGCACTCATGACTTCACGATCCCCTAGTTGGAAATCTGCAAATACCTGCGAGTAGTAGCAACAATATCAGGTCTTCAAAGGGTGCTGAAAGTACTGAAGTTTGGGACTTATTCTGCTCAAAAATTCATACATGTTGTTGTTGTTTTCCCCAGAAAAGAATACTTTCTGTGCAGGAAATATTTTCTATAAAAAAAATATTCCTGCAAAAAGTATTATTTTTGTATAGCAATTGCTGTTTCCTGTACAGAAAAAATTGAGTTTTGCAGAAAAATATATAATTTTTGCCAGAATTGGACCCAAACTGTGAATCTCAGCATTTTAGGATTCTTCCTTCAGGGTTCCATGACACTCAAGAAAAACATTTTTGAACTTTTTAAAAAAATAGTATTCCCATCCCTATTACATACTTGTTAATTCAGTCATACACAAACACACACACTGGGGCTATACAGATGGGCATCTTTGCCCGTGGTTGGTGTCGCAGCAGCCACACAGCGCAGCACCAACCCACTCCCTAAAAAGAAACCACTCTAGGCAGCTTCTTTTTAGGGGTGTCATTATTGCGCTCATGCGTCATGATGACACCCCTTCCGGCGAGTGCCATTTGGGTGCTTTGATGTCCGTGCATCATCATGGCATGCATCTTCATGGCACATCCATCGTATGGATGGGGGTGCTCCAACATGATGCATGAGCATTGATAGTAGGGTTGGGCACGTGTGGACGCCCAGCCCTATGTAGCCCTAATTTTGGGTCCAGGCCAGCACAAAGAGCCCACTTATACTGGCCAACTGTTAACAACAGCACATACATTTAAACAAGCTAGCCTGTTGCATTATTTTTGGTTGTTTTATCGTACATTCTAAGGATTCTACAAATATTCATTTGAAAGGGAAACACATTGTCACAATAAGAAAAAGCTGCATGTGCCAATGCGTGGATACATATGGCTTTACAGACGTGTGATGGCTGTCTTCATACATGACACTGAATGCATGTAGATTGTGTGTGGAGCCTCTTGCCTCTCCTACCCCATCCTACTTAGAATACAAATGTCTAGAAAAGATTTCTAAAATCTAGAAGTAACTATTTTGTTGCCCTGTTTTGCAACACACGCACACACACTGTGCAGTTTACCACATGAGACTAAAAAGCAGAATTTTACTAGGATAAAAGTGTCTTTGACTGGTACTTATCAGACAACATGGTGTCCATCCTGCTGCCACCCTGTTATTGTAGTGCACCTTTTCATTGATGGGCAAAATCCATCATTGAGCTCTCAAGCTCACTATTACAGAGCAGATATTATACAGTGTGAAAAGCTTCTTTATTTCAATTCTAGCGTTATAGCAGTTGTGGCAGAATGGGGTCTGATTCTCTGCTTCTCTCCCCATCCCACTCACTTTTCCTAAGTAGGCTAACTCTGGTACCTGACTTTTTTGTTTGTTTGTTTGTTCTCTGTGTTTACATACTTATGGCAACATAACAAAAAAAATTTAATCATTTTTAATTAGTTTTGTCATACAGCCAGGCCTCCGTATCCACGGATTGAAGCAGCCACAGCTTGATAATATTCAAATAAAATATAAATTCCATGAAGCAAACCTTGATTTTGCCATTTTATATAAAGGACACCATTTTACTATACACATTATTTAATCAGACTTGATCATTTGACAATGTTGGTATCTATGGGGGTATCCAGAAACCAAACCCCGGCAAATACCAAGGGCCAACTGTAATTAGGCACACACAGAAAATTAAAAATAAATAAACCAACACGCATGGAGTTAGCCTGCTTTGAAACAGAGAGTAAGATGGATAGAGAGGAGAATCAGCCCTCCTTGTGGCACTGACTGCACTAATGCTGGAATTGAAATGGAGGCTTATCACACCCACAGGCAGGATTTCCAATCAGTACAGATGTATGAAAGTAGAGAGGTGTGATAAACATTTTCAACATGGTATGTTCCTTTTTCCTTTCATGATGTGATTTCTGCAAGACACTAGGCTGGTGTGGTATTGTCCCACATCTTGGAAATGAGTAGTTGAGCTAACAGACACATTGATCAGAAATAGCACGATAACACACTGTAAGTTTGGACAGTCAGAAGACCATGCACAGTTCAACAGTAGATCCAGAAAGTAACAGCAGAGGAATAAAAATGCAACTGGTCAAGGAAGATCTAATTTTGGACACAGATATCCATCTGACTAAACTACAGTGTGTCCTTACTTCACTGTTCCACATGGTATTAAATTTCTTTTCAGACACCCTCCATTGTTTTTGTTTGTTGCAGACTGGGTGTATGTTTGCAAACTTTTTTCAGATAGTGGTTAAGCTCACTTTGGGATTTGGCAAGTTGTAACCAAAAAACAATTTTTTCAACTTCTATTTTCTGTTAAGGCAGTATAAACATCATCTCACTCTACAAAATTGGACTGTATTTCATAAACTCAAAACTCCTACATCCTCATTATTGTGTTTATATAGAAACATAATGAGAGTACATCCCCTAAATCTATGATTTAAGGCACATAAAACAACAGCAGCAGCAGCAACAAGTCACCATTATGCATGACACTTGATAGACAACAGTTCCTTAACCAGAGAAATGTGCATAGTAAAATGGAGCACAAGTGAGGAAATGAAATGAAGGGAAGATCACAAAGGCAAAGGTAAAATGAACAGCTCACGAGCCCTAATTATAGTTCAATACTGCTTTATTTCTCTAATAAACTAGTTAATCTCCAAAGTACTACTGTACTGCACTATCTTTATGCTTATTGGTTTAAATAGGTTCATATTACTACTTTGCCCAATATGATCCACCAGTTTAATCCTGTCCTCCATTCTGCATTACAGACCAAAGCCCTGCTTCAGAACCAATCTACCCTCATTAATGCTCTGGCCTGTTTCAGATGGCATTTGCTGCTGCAGGCCCATCAAAATCAATTGGCCTAAAGTAGTGTGACGTGTCCATGAAGCTTGCTTGGATTTGCTTTGATGGCAACCAGCTGAGCAAAGCAGCTCAGAATTGGTTTGCATTCCCTGTTTGTTGAAAACAGAATAGACAGGTTTCAAGTTCATCTGTATTCACTAACAACATAATGCTGTGAAAGAAGGATTTTTGACAAGGTCATTGCCTAGGCAGAAATCCACATAGTTTCTTATGCCACAAGAAGTACTAGAGAGGAATGAGTAACTATACCACCACTAATGTTTGTTTGTTTATGGAATGCTTATCCACAGAGGTTCTTCTTAAGAATTCCAGAATATAGGGGGCTGATGTTGGTATTGTTGAACTCATGCTAAGCCCAACACCAGTAGGACCACCTTCTTCCTCTCTTGCTATCTCTGCTTATTCACTCCTTTACATGATTATGACAAAAATAGCAGCAGCTCTTGTTACTATGCCCACTTTATTTGGACATTACTGTGGACTGACCACAGAGGGAGGGAGCAACTGAATGTGCAGATGAAAAACATCAGCAAGGAGGAGGGATCTACTCATAAAATATGAAGCTAGAATAAGAACCACAAATGAAAAGCAGAATATAGTCCGCCTCTTTGTTTTAAGGCAATGAGATGAGACACACATATCTCCATTAGTTAGAAAACCCCAAGAGATACCCATCATCTTGAAGAAGTCAGCTTACCCACTATTGTGACACATGATACTGTTCCTATTCTAAGGAAATGGTACAATTGACAACACATTGTAGCAACAAATGGTTCTCCCCATGGAAATGCCATTTCTGAGCAAATTCTTTGTTTCGTTTTAAGAATCAGAACTTATTTTATTTCTTAGCCAGGAAATAAATACTTATTTTGACTAAATGGTTGATCACAGAAATCTAATTACCCAGTAATGTGAGGAGGAACAATTATCATTATGAAGCAGGGAAGAATGATGGTATTTTCAACTGAAATATGTTTCATTATTAGGAAATCTGAGGTTCATCCTTGACATCTTTCATAAGAAGAGTCCCCTATATCACAGCTGGGAATGTCCCTAGCTAAGAATTTAAAGAGGCCCTGCCAGTTAGAGAGGAGGACTAAATACCCTGAAGACACCAGATCTTGCCTGGGCTCAGAAGCTTTCTCTCAGTTCCACCATCATTACAGTCTCACTTGGCAAGGACTTGAGAAAGAACCATCTCAGTGGCTGCTCCCACCCTCTGGAACTCCCTTCCATGGGAAGCTAGGCTGGCTCTACTTTCACCAGTTGGCGATTTTTCTCTGCTCTCCTTTCACAGCAGGCACTTTTTTTCCTAGAAGGTTTTTAAAGTGCACCCTTGGAGGCTTCTGGTTGAGGTGTTTGCTTCTGTACATTTTTAATTATTTTACATTTTTAACTTGTTACATTATTATGATGTTTTAATTCTGTTTTTAAAGTTGTATTTTTTAAGATTATCTTTTGTGAGCCACTTTGGATCCCATTCAGGAGAAAGGCAGAATATAAATAAAATAATTAAGTAAAATATACAGACAAACATAGGTAGTCCTGGTTAATACTTGGAACGGGGACACCAAAGAATAAATACCAGGTGTTGCAAGCTATGTTTCTGGGGAATTCAGTGACAAGCCACTTCCAAGTATTTGTTGTCTTATGAAATTCTTAAGGTTACCATTACGTTAACAGGCAACCTAAAGGCACACACACATAGCAGAGATAACTCTGTGCTGTATGTCTAACTCAGAATAAAAGAGTTTTTCATGTGGGCATCCAGTCATCCTTCCCCTCACTTTCCAGCTGCATGTGGTTCATTATTAAGCTGTTAGAAGAAAACAGATGTTTGCCTTAAAGTTTAGCAGCTATGCACTGCGCATCTGGAACATTAAAATTATAATCCCTGAAATACTGAAAGTATTTCACACTATGATGTACACTTATTTGGAGGTCTGTCCCATGCAAACATAGACAACATCTAAACATGATGTTTGTAAAGACTTCTCTATATATTTTCACTTCTTTTTAGCATGTCTGTTTAACAATTCAGAGAAATTACTAAAATAATATTCCATGATACTTTTTATCTCCCCCCCCCCCCCCAACTGGATCTGTGCAATCATTGACAAATGGCTTGTTTCACAAATTATACAGCACAATTCAAGCTTGCAGATTCTGCTTGCTGCAAGTTGGCAAACTCAGAGAGGAGTTAATGAACTGAAACTGTTTTACCATTCAGGAGAATAACTCCGTAAGAATTTTAATAAACGTACAGAAACTTGCAAGCAAGACTGCAAGATGACGAAAATGATATTCATGCAGAGTGGCTGAGTCACAGTGTAATAAAAACCATGAAAAGTAATTAAAACTCACCATTTGAAAAAGAGTGAAATCCATTAGGGGTGGAAATGTGAATTATATTTTTTTTAGTTGCAAATCAACATCCTTCATATAAAGTAATGAAAAATGAAACATAAAATTCCCTATTGGTGAGAATTATATGAAAGACCTAAAAGTAATTTTAGTTACATTCAGGTAAGTCCTAGTGATTGGCATAAATGGACTGTAAGCAATTACTAAGGAAGCACTCTACTGTCTCTCTCTTTCCCTGGTATTTTCAGACTGTGAAAAAAGGGAAGAGATCCCTGTTCACTGTTGTTTACAACTCTGAGCAAAGACAAGAGAAGTTCTGGAAACACATTTGCCAGGTGTTGGCTTGTGCTGATCGATGATACTGGCTATCCTTCTAAAGCAGGAGCCACTTCACTGGGTGAATAAAAACACCAGCTTTGTCATCAGGAATAAATTCTTCTAGAACAGAGCCATATAGCTCCCCAAAACCAACAAAAATCTATGGATACCCGCTGTAAAAGCCTTTGACTTCACACCTTTTCCTAATCCTTTGTGTTATTTATTATTGTTCCCCTCCTCAATCCACAGAGAGTACTCATGCAGACTGGATGACTCACGGTACTATAAAAAATACTCTGTGTGATAATTATCCCCAAACCACAAAATGGCAATACCTTTATTGAACCAACCAAAACACACAAAATGCATGATACAAGTTTTCAAACCTCCACTGGCTTCTTCATCAGGCAAAGATGTTAAAAGTCATACATGAGAAAAATAGGACAATGTTAGTCACAGGTCTGCATTTTTGTCAAGATATAGTTGAGTGTAATTCTGAGTAGAGATGGTACTATGGAGGAATATCTGTGCAGTCAGCCCCCTCCTCCTTCTGGCTGTGTGGTACTGGGTCCAAAGCATTCCAGGAGATAAAGTTTACATTTCATGAAATTCCAAAAAGGTACCCAATAACATCTTGACAAAATGCAGGCTTGTGCCATATATCATCACTTTTTAAAATTTATTTTCTCCTGTATTCTTTTGTAAGACCTTTGCCTGATCAAGAAGTCCATGGAGCTTTGCATCATGTATTTTGTGCATTTTGGTTATCCTGATAAAGGTATAATTGTTTTGTGGACTTTGAATGTTATTGTACTTTGCTATATGGACAGCTCAGCCATTCCTGAATATGTTTCATCTGATAGTTATGATTGTTATTATATTACTATTATTGTTGTTATTGTTATTATTATGAGAGCAACTGCTCTCTTAATCTTGCCCAGTGTACTTGCTTTCAGAGCAGGAGCTACTCAGAGGAAGATGGGATAGTGCTAGACAACAACAGTATCACTTTGTGTACCTCCATCATGTATCTCTAATATATTATAGTTTTCCATTCCCAAAGCCTCAAACATCTTTAGAGAGTATTTGTGAACAGACACCTCTCTCCATTCTTCCCTCAAAAGTCTGAAGAATTTCTGAGACTATTAGGATGTCTCCCACACTCCATTAACCATCTTAAATCTCTTTTACAATGTACTCTCTTCTTCCGCAAATTCTACATTCTGAGAATGAGCACTTTGTAACAATTCCACTCTCATGTACAGTACAATGGAATTAAGAATGTAACTTCCTATTAAGTTAATGATTGTTAATTATGTTTGTTATTATTGCTGCTGCTTACTAGTAATACTGTTAGGAATAAGAGTTCTATTGAGCCAAAATGCAGTGTGTATTGTACATGTGAATATTTTGTACTAGAGATTTCTTTGATATTTTAATTTGTAAAGTACCATTGGATGGTGTAATCCTTTGGATGTTTATGTGCATTACTTCATTTGCTTCAATACTGTGCTGCCAAATTTAGGATATGGATGGGGAGGGGGGTTGAAAGTATTTGCAAATTTCTTTTAAAAAGAGGTCTTTTGAGTGTTGACAAACCCTGCTGAGAAGAAATCTGGACTGATGTTTTGGACTTACTCTGGACAATATTTGCATGTGATTGTTTTGCATAGAAAATGCTGCAATTGAAAATTCATTCCACACAAAATCCATATGTGGTTGGATTTTCACAGAAAGAAACATTTTTCTGTGCTGGAAATAATATTTCTGTATAAAAATTTTATTTTGTGCAGATAAACTGCTGTTTTATATACAGAAAATGCTATCTTCCTGAAACCCTGAACTGCAAATAGACTTTTTTTTTTGTAGTAGGAATAAAGTTGTTAAAATTACTTGTTGCTTCCTTTAAGAAGAAACTTGCTGAAAAATTACCTCTCTGATTTGGGAGCCCTCCTACTTATTATGCTGAATAAAGTCAAGTCTTTCTGTCTGAGGGTCCTATCATGGTAGTGCCACTAATTTTCAAGATACAGTACAGAAGATACAGACAGAAACAAGTTGCCAAGATGGATGCAACCAGAGTTATTGTTTTGGCCTCTAGCCCCCAGAAAAGTATGCTCAAAACTCCAAAACAGCAGTAGCGATAGCAATATCATTACATTTCTGTACCACTTATCAGTGAACTATGCACTCTCTAAATAGTTTACAATCTGTAAGCTAATTGCCCCCAACAAGCTGAGTACTCATTTTACTGACTTACAAAAAGATGGAAAGCTGAGTCAACTTGGAGCCTTGGGATTGAACTCACAACTTTGTGGCTGCAATACTGGCATTTAACCACTGTACCACCAGGGCTCCCAAAGCAGACTTCAGTCATACATGGAAAGAGAGATCTCAGAGGTGAAAGTGGGATTCAGGAAAGGAAGATACACTAGGGACCACATTGCAAACATACAATGGCTAATGGGGCATACAAGGAAATTCCAGGTGGGGGATCAGCATGTACTTTATAGACTATAGCAAAGCATTTCACTGCACAGGTCACAAAAAGCCATGGATGGTGCTTAAGGTCATGGGAATGTCACCACGATGAGAAACCTGTACTTAAGACAAGAGGCCAGTGTTAGAACACAATATGGAAAAACAGACTGGTTCCCAATCTGCAAAGGGGTAAGGTAAGGCTTCATTCTATCATCTTGTCTGTTCAACTTGTATGCAGAAAATAGCATAAGAGCAGGTTTAGACTCAGAAGGAGGAGGAGTAAAGACAGAAGGAAAGCACATCAACAGTCTAAGATCTGTGGGCAACACCATACTAATAGTGAAAAATATCACAGACTTGGAAAAATAACTAAGGAAGGTCAAAGACAAAAGCACAAATGCTGGCTTAATGCTGAACATAAAGAAAACAAAAATAATGGCAATGGAAAAGTAGAGGGTAGTAGGAAGAGAGGAAGACAGCACACCAGATCGATAGACTTAATCAGGGTGGTCACAGGCCTGAATTTGCAGGACCTAAGCAGAAGAGTGGACGATAGCCAGAAGTCTCATCCACAGGATCACCATGAGTTGGGGTCAACTTGAGGACAGTTAACAACAACAAAACCCCAGAATTTACCAGCTATCTTTGACTTGGATCCATTCAGTTGAGCCCAAAACGGTCTGTGAAGAATAAACAGGACACTTAACTGGATTGCTTTAAGAAAGCAGTATTTTCTTTAAGCCCTCAAAATTCCCATTACCTCTTTTCACATTTTCAAAGACTGATTGTTGTTGTTAAAGATGTTAGCAAACCATCTCTTTTTTTCCATACAACTGGACAATGTATAATAAGAGATCTATTCTATAATACTGACAAGCCACTGCAATGTTAATAGGAATGAAAAGTAAACAGAACTCTTTTCATTATCAGCTATCATCACAAATTCCTTGCTGTTGACATATTTCCTTACTGAAATCCTTACTGAAAGCAGCAAAATTGTATGCCTGTCGAGTTCCAACTTTCAGATACGAATTGTTTCATGCATGAGAAAGGTTCTGGATTTTATACCTCAGTGATTTTAAAAAAAACTCAGTAGGAAGGGGAGAAAATAAATATACCTGGTGCCTCAATCAAGAGCTGAATCCAAGAAATGAAGCAGAATAATTATAATCATTCCATAAGATGAAATCAAAATCAGTATTCGAGCACTTTAAGTTGTTGATAATGTATCAAATAACCATAGTATGTGCCTGAGCATCTGAAATTGCCTTATGTTAGAGTCTGAAGCAGTTCCTTTTTTTAGGTTAAACTCACTGAATCCCCCAACAAATATGGCTGCAAAACTAATGGTTTGATACAGATCTTGAAAAGGTGACCTTTTGGGATTACAACTCCATAATCTCTCAACCAGCATGACCAGTGAACCTAGATATTTTGTACAGGTGTCCCTGGTTTCAGCTCTCCAATATCTCAGGCAGAAATTACTAAAGCCCACCTCCTTTTGGTCTTTTCGCCACTATTTGCATGAAAACTAGTCTGTGCAGTTAGTTTTAGGTCTTCTGCATACAGGAAATTTATATTTCATGAGGTTTCTATTTTACCCTACAACAAGTGCGTTTAAATCTTTTTGTTCTCTCCTATATTTTTCTATTCTGTAGTTTCCTATTGCTTCATAATAAACTATATTCAATTATACAACAATGGCTAAGTTTATCATTTGACTGAAAATCCTGAAATGATTGGAATAAATATTTTGCATTTCAGGTAAGTCCCTTCTGCTTTCTGATCTGCATTAAGGGCATTCACAAGTAACACATCCTAATTCAAAGACACATTTTGTATTCTTTATAAAAAAAAGACTCTGGAGCTGCCTTATCTGGACATTTCCAACATTAAACTGCAGCAGACCCAGATTTGTCATCAGGTTGTCAATGCAGGGTGCCACAGCTAAGCCCAGTTCTCTGACAAAAATACTATATGAAAAATGGTGTGTTGTTTTAAATCATATTGTTACATTCCTGGGATAACAACATAGCTCTTTTAATGTAACATTTTAAAAAGATTTTCTTAGAAGAAAGAATAGAAAACAATCACTCATGAAGTGGAAAATTCAGAGCAAGAATATTCCATTGCTCCACAGTCCATATTGATATATAAACACACTCATTCACACACACACACACACCCACACCACACACAGAGAGAGGAGAGAGAGGAGAGAGGAGGAGATCTGCCCACAGCTTTTCTCACAGAATTTTCAGACACACGGCTTACTCTTATAATTTTACATTGAATTATTAACCTAGTTGTGTCTTATATTTCCACATAGTGAGAAAAGGTCAGCTCAGAGTAAGAGACTGAACTCAACAAGCTTAAAAGGTGAACTTGAATTTGAATACTAAGGCCTAATGTCATTTTCTAGTCCCATTCAGGTAGACCTACTGAATCAATTGATGAATGGGAAGTCACATTTTGGTAAGTCCCACTGATTAAATGGGTCTATTAATGCCGAGACTACTACTTGGATTTTGGACGATTCTCTCAGCAAAGTATCACACTTCATCCATACTGCAGAGCCTCATCTAGACGGAAAAATACTGCAGTTCATCAGTGCAGAAAACAACACAGATAGTACTTCTTTTGACAACTGATTTTACCCAGCATTTTGACTAATCTTAAAGTTGAACACTCAGCAATAGCAGCAATAACAAGGACAAAAACCTTCTCCCAAATATGGGAATTTAATACAAATCCAGCACCCAAAGCGTCAAACAAAAACAAATTAAAGCCTTTGGTACCACTACAAAGAAGAAGAAAATATTCTTTCTGATAACAGCCATATTTCTTCTTTGTATATCTCCTTTACAAAAGAGAAAGCAGGAAAAGGGCAGAATTATTAGTTCGCAACAGCTTTGCCTACTGATTATTTAAGGAAAGACACAAGAGCAAAGTCAGTGGCACAAATAAACAGTTCAATAATATGTAGTACATTGAAAAGTAGTTACTTGGTAGAAGTTCTGAACTCGGCCTTCTCAGTTCTAAATGAATGTTCCATCAGTATTGTCATCCTTGGATCGGTTTCTGGATGTTTACTGATCCACTGTACTGTGGTGATTTATTAGTTTTGCTGGTGCTCAGCTCCAAATCCCTGATTATATTCAGCCAAGGCGAACTGTGGAATAATTAGAAAGGTAAAGTAAACATGGGGAAAAATACTTGCCAGGATGCACTCTCAGAATCTCTATGTAAGCAGGGGGATTGTGGGACTGTTCTTCAAAAAGGAAGAAGGAGAAGGCAGGAGGTAGGAAGTGAGGGAGAGAAAGAAAAAAGAATGTCCCCCAGCTTAGTGATAAAGACAATTTAAAATGGTGCACAGTATCCCATTGCCACTACAAACTAATCACAAGCCCATGGAATTTGGTACAGGGTCAAAATGGATGCTGTGTCATTAAAATGAAACGAATCACCTGGTTCCTCCCCACCTCAGGCCTCACTACAACTGATACATGGTTTGAAGCACTTCCATACTTGATGACATGCTAAACTGAAACATTGGAAACTGTCATTTGAAAAAATAAAAATAAAAATGAAGCACTGGACCTGGCTGGGAGAGGGGAAATTGGAGGCAGTACCTATCAATATATTGTATGCATAATTCTAGGATTCCAAAGGGGAATCTAATCATGCCACATTTCCATAATGGAAAGGTCCATAAACATTATCCATTCCGTAATGACAAGTCCAGCCCTAGGTCAAATGAAGGCCACAACTCCTTCCAGCTCCTAAGACTCCAGTTGTCTGCATTTTCTTGCAAAAACCCTTCCACAACTCTTTGGAATCACCCAATAGAGATTCAATATATGGTAAGTGAGCACAAGGAGGAGCAAACTTTTTCAATCTAGGCATACTTTGACAATGGTTTGTCCCATACCTACTGTTTTCACCTTAGATGAAACAAGAATGGGCTATGGCAAAATTATTGTTCATCAGCTTGCCTATATGAATGTTTTGCTGGGTGATCACAGAACCCATCTAGAGATCCCAGGAAGCAAATATATGAACTACAGCATTTCTATTTTAGACTGTCATCCTAATGGATGTCCACGGTCAAACAAATCAGAGTTACTATGTAGACTTAGTGTATAGAATTGTTCCTCCGTGATCTGCCCACATTTTGGGCTCTGTTGCTTTCCTGCAGATGATCACATAAAGGGCAAGTATATTATTTTAGAGTATACAACGTAACATCTGAAATGTCAAGACAGTGAGCAGGAAGTCTTAGATATCTATTGACAGAGATGTTTCTATTGGTTCAGTATCATGAGATCCTCTATATTGCCAAGTGTTTAATTTCATAAAGTATAATTTCATAAAGATTAATTACATATGGTGTGACCTAAAACCTTAGAAAATTAATCATGACACTGCTGCAAAGGCTCAAAAATGAAAGGGGTGGGTGAGGGCACTGAGGGACCTGAGAATCAGCACTAATTGGATCTGGTTTTTTAAAGTACAGCATTCTCCTCCCAAGATCCAATAATAACTTCTGCAAATGTTAACATGACTTCTTCAAACTTTTAAGCACAAAACATTACCTCCCCCATATCTGCCAATATAGTCTGTATGCTGAGAGAGGAAAGAATGCATTAGAACTAGGAAGAGATATGGATTTTCCAAGGGTGAGTTGCAATTCCCTAATCCTAGCCAGCATAGTCAGTGATGAGGGGTTATGACTACTCCAGTCCAGCAAAATCGAAGTGACACATGTTCTCCATCACATAAATAAGGGGAAATCTATTGATCATATTAAAAGACCACAAACCCAATGCCACGCCACATATAGAAGTCACAGTAGTCCAAGAGGGTAAGAAGGGAAATACTTACAGCTCTCTTTTCTGCTGATGAATGAGATTGAATTCCAGGTGGGTTTATGTGATCAGTATTCATTTATTTTAAAATTTGAATGTGGAAGAAATGAAACTATCAGTTACCCATACCTACTTCCACACACACACACACACACCACACACAACAACCATACATACAGAATAACCAAATGTAAATTAATAACCTAATACACCCAAAAGGCCACTCAAGAATTAAGCCAAGACTTCTCTAAGACAGCTTTATGAGTCCCATTGACTCTGTAGCGTCTGTTCAGTCCAAAACCATGTGGGATTGAAAGAGAGCCTAACATGCACAGTTTACTGCATATGTTAATAGGTAGCTGTATCCTTTAGACTCAGTAAAACAAACTTGGCTATCCCTTTGGAAATTAAGAATACATGGGTGGACATGACTTACTTAGCCAAACAACTAACCAGAATGAGATGCAACCAGGTGGTAATACGTGAGAGCAGACAAAAGTCCAGTGCAGCAAGTCAATGAATGGTATTGATGTTAAGACAGAAGACAAAAGGGGGGTGTATTTGGTCCAATTTTAAAAAGAAAATGAGATTATTTCTGCCTATTTTTTTCCTCAGAGGAGAGTTCAGCTGGGAGACAGATGAATAGATGGATGGATCATTTATTCCTGACATCATTACGTGGACTGACCATGAGTAGAAAGCATCATAAAATGGAGGCTCCCCAGCTGTAGTGGAGCACTCTCCTGACATCAGTTAATAGGGATAAAATCTGGTTTCAAACCTACTGCTCCACATGGGGTGAGACCAGTTAGTGGAAAGCCATCTCCATAACTATCTCCCTTTCACACCTAAAAAGAGCTATGAATAAAGCTATTAATTGGATTCAGGATCGTCTCTCTATAATTGGAAAGGCTGGCTCAGTGAAGGTGTACTATCCAATTTGGAACTCCACATTCACCAGAGAGACAGCAAGATCCCCTGAATCCTATGTACAATTTTAGGATCCTGGAGGAGCATAGGATATACATGGAATTTTTAGGCTACCCAGTGGAGGAGTAAGAAAAAGGTTCCTCTACCAAGTGGACGAATGCACCTAAATCTTAATCCAGTCCAGTAAGTATTTGATCAAGTACCTAAAAAAGAATATAGGTCATCATGGTATTTTACAATATGGTATATATTTATCCACTTCCCACAAACTCCAGCTGAAGACAGCCCAAGACATTTATTGCAATGTCCAGATTCATAGTATCCTAGGCTAGTCAAGTTGTTTCACACCTATGCATAAAATCTCTCACAAATCTTTATGGAAGTAGCAATACAACCAAAAATTTAACTTAGGGAAGGACAATCTAAATTGATGTTCTTTCAGGACACCTCAACATCTGAAGTTGGCTGAGGTGGTTGCCTCACTCACTGAATGGCAAGGTTGGCCCTGATACCATGCAATAACCATGTCTCAGAGCATCATCTCTGATAGAATCATTGCCCATTATTGGTTCATACCATAGCCAACTATATAGAACAAAGTAATCATATTGCTGTTAGGAGCGAAATATAATGCTAAAAATATGAATCAAAGCACACAACAACACAAGCTTAAGCAGCAGAAATTTCCTTAAAAAGCAGGATCAATTCATTCCATTCAATTCTCAGTATATTCCATAGTGAAAATAAATCTCATCAGCTTTCTAAACAAATCAGTGTGTACGATGCCATATAATTCAAAGCATACATTCCATAGAAACTGATCAAGTTATGGCCTATTTCTTAGCTTCATGGCATCTAGAAAATAGTCTGTCTCAAGCATGGAAGTAATAAGCAATCTCCTTGCTGCTCGTGCTTTCATACCTGGTATTACTGAAATCTCTTTTAAGTTTGATGAATTGAAGACTGATTCAGCTGGAAGCAGCATCCTTCACCACGCGCACACACATATTTATAGCTCCATGGTAGTTTAACATGCGAAACACAGAAGACTGTGTAACATATAGAAATACATAAATGGCTAATAAGCAGTGATATCATATATGCTTCCAGTTGCACTAATTATGGCAGCAGTTATGCTTTACAGGATGAATAAAACGTTTATAGGATTAATAATAGTTTCGAGGAGATGGATTGCAATATCCCCTGCATTGCTCATTTGCTGCTATAGTCTCTGTGTGTTAATGTCTTTTTTCAATTTATAAAACATCATGGATGTGTTGAGTGTACATGCAAAAATTATCGCATGAAAATCCAAAATGTATTCATGTGCAACTCATTCATTAACTTTGGTTCTTAAATCAAAATCTAATTGGCTTCTTTTTTAAGTGTAAGAAACACAACACAATTGCAGAAAAACAATGATTATCTGCTCACAGGTGAAAGTTGTTTCAGGATAGGAAGGGATAGAGACTGATAAACTATATAATAATGGATCGACCCATACTTTAATTAAAATTATGTGAGGAGATAAAATAAATTTTAAGTGTTTACTTTTTTAAAAATAAATAAATTAACATGTATCTTTAAAGTTTCCTTTCATTTTAGCTTTCAAAAACATATAACGTAATTTTGTCATGTAAAATGAAAAACAATTGGGTTCCTGTTAAGTTCTGTAGTAGTGTTACATTCATAAATCATATGATTATGTCTAACCACACTGTTTCTCCCTAGCTGTATTTCTGCCTCCACTGTCAGTCCTTTAAGTATTTATGCTACGGATGATACATTCATATCCAGTACTGTGGCTCAAACTGTAACCTGTTTGTTGCTAGGTATCCCTAGTAAATGAATGGCATCTTTAGCAGATTTTAATGGAATATATGTTTAAAAAGATACACTAATTAAGCCAGTTGATATCTACACGCACCACCACCACCACCACCATCTTTATCCACAAAATATCTTGAGTCAAACCGCCTAAGTAAGGAAAATAAATAGTAAAGGGACTTCTTTTTTTTTTTTAAGTAGCCATAGTTTGCACAAAGCAACAGGGTTTTTGTTTTATTACCAAAAAGTTATACAAACAATATGAAATAGCAAGACAAGATTTAGGAAGTTCCCATATGCTCTTGGCATATCATTCAGTTCCCATCTCTACTGTGCTCCCAGCAACACTTCAGTTCCAGCTTTTGCAAAGAGTGCCTCATTTCCCTCTGTCATATTTTTTTTTTTTGCCAACCTTCCTTTCCTTTTCCTTTCGCCGCCTATGCACACAAAATGGGAGCTGTATATGTGTATTTTATACCACATCCCCATCTGTTCTTTCTGAAGTTACGCTTTGTCCCTTCCAGTGTTTCTCCTCTTTAAAAGGATTCTCTGCCTGAAGAAAGCCAGAAGCAACGTGACTGAAATCTTTCATTTCTCCACTGGGATTTTCAGCTAGGAAGCTGCAGTTGACTTGAAGGTGTGTGTGTTGAGGGGGGGGGGAGAGATGGAGAGCTTTCTGCCTTGGCATGTATTATCTGGTTAATGCCCAGCCTACTGTGCAAGCAAAATCACAGGAGATGGGCTTGGAGTCCACCAGAAGGAACAAGAAAGATTGATTTCAAGTCTGAATGGTGGCCGGACTCTGAGATGGGGGGGAAAGGGTTAGGAAATTCTACCACTAATTAGTTTTCCTTCCCCTCCCTCTTTTTCTTGCTCCATCTCTAACAGATGTTGAAGCCCAATGGCCACAGGCACCCTGGCCTGTCAATCATCAGGTTTAAAGAATTGCTGCCCAATGAAGTCTGGTCCCTGTATTAATGAGAGCGATCTGAGGCAGAGTCAATTAAATCACATTCCCACCCACCTCCCTTGTCTCTCTGCAGTGTGCAGCAGCAGCAGTATTGGCACCACCAATAGCATACCCAGTATTAATAAAGGATTTCAGTGCTGCATTCAAGGGAAGAGAAGGGAGGGGAAGGGGGGGACCACTGCCGAGTGAAATTTACATGGTTTAGAGCCAGAGAGAAGCACACTGCAGGACCTGCACTTGAATGAAAGCAAATGGATCCCCCCCCCGTATTCTGGCACCACTAAAAATACAATACAATACAGTAAAAAATCCCGCCTGAAATAAGAGAGTGACACAGGGGGTGGGGGGCAATTAAAACAATAGGAGTGACCCAAGCTTTGAAAACATTTTCACTTTAATACTGAAAAAATATGCCATTATAAAATCCTCAAATAGAATTAGGAAGTCTCACTTGCTTGTTTTCCTCAGCTCAGATATTCCTCCAGTGTTTTATTATTGTTGTTGTTTTTAAGAGTGTGATTTAGAAGAGCAGAAAAATCTTTTGCCACCAAACTCTGCAGCTTAAGCACTCAGGTGGCACTAAGTGATCATGCTTAACTGCTTCTGATTTTCATGTTCTTGTTTTCCTTTTCTTTCTTTCTTTTTTAAAAAAAATCCCAATATTTTAACATATTTATCACCCGGCTGTGGGATTTTTTTCTTGTTTGTTTGTTTTACATTCAGATGGAAAGGCATTATTTGAAATGTCAACTCAAAAATAACCAGAAGCAAACTGGCCCCCTTCTCCCTCCCCCCACAGAGAGAAAATTTGCCCCCCAAAGTAATCTTCCCCCACCCCAAATGCAAAACCTGAACCAATGAGAAGTATAGCCATGCAAACATGTCTTAAATAAAATCTTAACATTTTTCCTTGTTTGTTTCACAGTAAAAGGACGATCTCTACTGCCTAGCAATCACACAAAAATAATGGCGAAATGGCACTTTTTTATTCTTATTATACTGTATTTTGTATATAGAAAGTTTGATACGATGGAACTTATCAGGTAAGAGGGAGGACGAGGTGAACTGGACGCTGCTTCCATTTGGGGCTGTAGCGTCCCTGGGTGGTTTGTATCCATGCGAACCATGCAGCAACTTGGGTTGGTTGGTTTGTTCTAGATCAGAGTTACTTATTTACAATACATTCATGCCTTCGTGCAACTGGACACTCCTGCTTTGTCCACAATGGGGAGGGCACTAGTGAGAGTCTCCCCCTCCCCATCACACACAGAGCCACTAAATCCACTTGGCCATTGTAGATCATCCATGAGAGAGTGTTTTCTCTCTGTGTGTCTTGCCTCCATGTTGAGCCACCCTTGGCTCCTTGGTAAATCCTTCCTTCTTTTCAGTTAGCTATGCACAGTTACACCAAGCAAAGCCTCATGATGGGATTAGGAAGAAAGAGGGGTGGGGAGGAAAAAAAGGCAAGGCTCCACTCAAACTTTGTCTTCAGTTTGGTGAGTGGTCTGGGTGTTTGTCACCAGAAGGTAGCTTTAGGCAGGCTAAGCCTCATCCCTTGTTGTGGTCCATTCACACCAACGGACGAGACAGCAATGCACAGATCACAGGAAAGGAGCTCTTGAACCACTGGAGGGAAATTGAGGTTGCTAGCTGCTGAAGTGAACTGATTGCCCATATATGATTTGAATTTCTTTTTTTAATTTTTGTACCTTCCCACTCTTGTGTCTCAGTCTGATAGAGAGTGAGAGCCACAGTCATACACCCTATGGGCTCCGTCTGTATTGTAGGGTCCATTATGCCAGTAGGAGGAATCGCAGACTGTCTGTAAGGAGTTGATCTCAGAGGCAGAAGAGTTGGCATCCCTCCTCTTGGAGCGCTTCCGGTTCCTCAAGATGAAGACCAGCATGCCAACCACTGTGAAGGCAGAGGTGACAAAGACTAACAAAAGGCCAGGCACCAGCACCGAGATGGAGACTCTGCTGGTCTCTAGGTAGGAGTTGGAGTGAGTCCCAGTCTCGGCCAAGCCAGTGCTGTTCTTATGGGTGGAAGTCAAGGTGGGCAAGACCTTGAGTTGAGGGCAAATGGCCTCATTGGAGAGGGATTCAAAATCCTCTTTGAAGAATTCTTCTGGTGTCTCACATCTCAGATCACTCATCATTACCTTGGGCCTTAGCATCTCCACCCACTGTTTGAAAGGAACAATGGGGCACTTACAGTCCCATGGGTTGTCATGCAGGTCTATTTGGGTGATGGAAGTGAGCTGGTCCAGGACACCTGCCACTGGCAGGTAGAGGAAATAATTGTTGTGGATGCTGAGTTTAGACAGAGAGACTCCAGCAAAGACATCAACAGGGAGAGACCTCAGAAGGTTGTTATTCAAGATGAGGACTCTCAGCTTGGGCATGGCATTAAATGTCCCTGGCATGATCAGCTGGATGACGTTAAATTCCATGTTTAAGTATTCAAGGTTCTGCAGGCCATTGAACTTCTCCCGAGACAAGATGTCCAAGTAGTTATTGTCCATGTAAAGCCACACTAGCTCCAAAAGGTTCTTGAAGGTGTTGTTCTCCATGGTAGCAATGTTGTTGTTGCCCAAGTCCAAAAGGTTTAGTTTCCGGTAATCCACAAAATGTGACTTCCGAATGGTGTGAATCTTGTTGCCTCTCAAGAACAGCTCATGGACGTTGGATGGCTTGGGCTTCAGATCCACCAGGCTGCTGATGTTGCCTTCGTTGCAGTTCACCTTGAATCCTCCAGGGATTTGGTGGCAGGTGCAGGTGGCAGGGCAAGGTGTGCTGGTGGAGGATTTGCCTTTGGCATTGAATGCTGAGCCAGCCACAGTCGGTCTGGTCTTGATCTGCCAGTTAACCGGGATCTTAGTGCCCCCATGAGGAGCAGACCCAGGGGTGGCAGGGTCTTCCTTGTGGACCTTAAAAGGGGTAGGTATGGGCCCTGGATCACACGTTTCTTCCTCAGCTGGGGGCGCAGCTAAACTGGAATCCACACGGCTCTTCCTGCAGAGCTCTTGCTCCGTGGTCTCGTTCAGATCCTTGCCCTGCAACCTGGTGGGGGCTTCGCAGACCACGCGTCCGATGAGGGCGTTCTTGGGTATGTTCTCCAGCCATTCCTTCAGGGACAGCAGGTCACAGGTGCAGTCCCAAGGGTTGTCCTCCAGCAGGATCTCAGCGATCCCCGGGATCTGCTCCAGCACGTCCTCGTAAGGCAAGGTCTTGAGGCGGTTGCCCCTCAGGTCCAGGTGGGTGATGGGCACATACTGGAACACGTTGGCTGGCAGGACGCTGATGAGGTTGTCATTCAGGATCAACACCTCCAGCTTGTTCAAGTCCCGAAAGGCCCCCGGGTCGATGTCCCTCAGGAGGTTGAAGTCGGCCTGGAGGTACTCCAAGTCGTCGAGCCCCAGGAAGGTCTGCTTGCGAAAGGACTTGATCTTGTTGTTGTTGAGGTGGAGGCGCTTCACCAGCTGGAGCCCCAGGAAGGCCCCCGGCACGATCTCGTGGAGGCCGTTGTTCTCCATGTGGAGGCTGACGGCATTGTAGAAGTTGGCGAACTCGTTGGGGAAGAGGCGCGTGAGGGAGTTGCCGTGGAGGAAGAGGTGGTAGAACTGGGAGGTCGGGGCCGAGAAGCGCTGCAGGCTGGTGAAGCCCTTGCGCTCGCAGTCGACGTGCAGGTCGCCCTCCACCTCGCTGCAGGAGCACAGCTTCTCCTTGCAGACGTCCCCCGTCACATTCCCGGCGGCCAGGCAAAGCGAGGTCTCCAGCAAGAGGATCCAGAGCAGCATCTTGACGCCCAGCCAGTCATCCCCGAGCTGCTGGAGCCCCCCAAACACGCCGCGAATCAAGGGCAAGGCCAGAGGAGAGAAGGGAGAAGAGAGAGAGGGGGGGGGGGGAGAGGCAAATATAGATATAGATATAGATAGAGAGGTGGCCCTCTCAAGCCCGAGCCCAGGCAAAGGAGGTCCGGAGCATCTCCAGGCGCAGAGAGGAGGAGGAAGAGGAGGAGAAGAAGGAAAAGGGGGAAAGAAAAATACTAGCAGAAGGAGGGGAGAAAAGGAGGAGAAGGAAGGAGGACGGAATGGCTGGGGGAAGAGGGGGGTAGAGAAAGAAGGGGGGGAAAGCGAAAGGTGGCTTTGGCTAAAGAGGAAGGGGTGAGATGTAAAGGAGGTGGGAGATGGGGATGGAGGTGAGGGGCCCCTCTCTCTCAGCCCTCTTTCCCCCTCCGGGCTCCTCGATCATCATCCTCTGGTGAAGGAGGGAGGGGGAAAGTTGGAGATCCCCCCTTCATCCCCTCCATGCAGAGAGGACCCCCCTCCTTTCCCCCTTTTCTCCTTCCTTCCCCCCCAAGAAAAGCCAAGTCTCTTTCTCTGTCTCTCTCTTTAAGGCAGCGGGAGGAACAGGCTAGGCATCGACAGGAGCAGCCGGAGAGCGGCGGGGATGAAGGAGGAGGAGGAGGAGGAGGAAGAGGAAGGGAGGGGAGGCCCCCGGGGCATGGCTCGGCCTCCGGACTGACCTTGCCGGCCTCCCCTCCGGCCCCAGCCAAGGCTCGGCGGGGCTCCTGGGCGCTGTCCAGTCCACCTGGTGCTGAAAGGAAGGACACCCAGCCTAGCCAACGGCGCGGCAACCCGTTGCCTGGCCCCGCCGCCCGGCGCCTCTGGCCATGGCTCTCCTTGGCTCCCTCCCGCCCTCTCGCCCCTTCTGCTCTTCGCAGCCTCTTCTGGCCAAGAGCTGCTCCGGGCGCTTCCCGCTGTCTCTCGGCGGAGGGCAGCCAGCCGCAGTGGACCCGATCCCGGGGAAGAAGGCGAAGTCAAGCCCGGTCCCAGGCTCCAGGACTCCGGGGCTCGGAGGGAGGGGGGCTGCCCCAGAAGCCCCTCTCAGGACGGCCTTCCGAGCGGGGAAAGTTGGGCATCGCCGGGAGGATGGAGGGCTCTCCTCGCCGCCGCAAGCCAGGAGCAAAGAGGGCAAAGAGGTCCCGGGGGAACCCGCTGGCCTGAGGGTCCCGCTCTCCGGAGCCTAGCTTTCGGAGGGAACTCTACGTAGGGCGCGCCATTTTCCCCCTTTCAAAGCTGCCCTCTCTCTCCCTGATGGTCGCCAGGCTGCGTCCTCGCCTCTCCTCGCCTCGCCTCGCCTCGCTTGGGATTTGGTCCCTGGGGAATCTGTTTCCCTTTTCTTTCTTTCTTCCCGTCCTTCTTTCTTTTCCTCCCCGGCTTTTCCTGCTGTGGAGGGCCAGAGCCAGGCTTCATGGATGGCAGCGATTCAGCTGAAGAGGGAGAGGAGGAGGAGGAGGGAGGAGGAGGAGGAGGAGGAAGAGGGGGAGGAGGAGGAGGAGGTCCCTTCTTGCTCCAGAGGAGGAGAGCCGGCTTTTCTGTTCCATCTGCTCTTTCTAGATGGGGAAACAGGGGGGGGGGGGGGGGGGAGAGGGAGAGAGGTGTCAACCAAACGGCTATAGGGCTTCCTGCCCTCCCCCTTTTTATTACACTTGGAAAAGGAAGGGAGGAAGAAGGGAAGGAGAGAGAGAGGAAGGAAGACAAGGAAGGAAGGGAAAGGAGGATGAATGAGGGAGGGAGGAAGAAAAAAGGAAGAGAGGAAGGAAGGGAAGGAAGGAAAAGGAAGGAAGGAAGGAAGGAAGAGAGAGGGGAAGGAAAGAAACAAAGGAAGCGAGAGAGGAAGGAAGGAAGGAAGGAAAAGGAAGGAAGAGAGAGAGAGAGGAAGCAAGCAAGGAAGGAAGGACAAAAAGAAAGAAAGAGAGACACCGGGGGACAATATTTCCTTACCTCCCCTCTCTTTCTCATATATATATATATATATATATATATATATATATATATATATGGGTGGGGGTTGAGATTGGTGTCGCAGTGGCCCCTGGGCTTAGCTGGGAAAGGCGGGCGGCGGGGTCCTGGAGCAGGAGGTCCTCCTTCCCACAGCCCCTCTTGGCGCCTGGGACCCCGCGGGAGTTCTTTGCCTCCTCGGGAGGGCTTGGCTCCTTGGCTCGGAGCCCACCTGCAGAACCAGTGGCATCCGCAGCGCTGCCCCCGTCCCCTGGGCGACCCTCCTGCGCTAAAGGAGACCCCCCTCCCTCCCTCCCTCATGCCCGAGCTGCCTCCCCCTTCCCTTCCCTTCCCGGCTGGGAGCCTCTCCGGGCTTTGCGCAGCTGCTCTCCTCTCTCTGGTGGCCTTGGAGTTGACATCCAAGGGGGCTGGGATGGGGGACGACACAGAGTCCAAAGGATGGAATGAGAAGAGACGGGGTGTTTGGAGGAGGAAAGTCAGCAAGGCACCTCAAAACTCTTCCCTCCTTTTTATCATTATCCTTATTATTATTATTTGGAAGCCAAGCCTTTCTTCTGCAGCTCTTCGGCTCCCAAACCCCCCAGCCTCCAGCACTGCATCCCACTGCAGCTCCTGGACTTTTCGGTGCAATGTGTTAGAAGCGCAGGGTTGGGCAGAGGCTGCCTCTCCATCGGGCAGAGTTAGGGGTCCAGCTCAGCTGGCAAGCTTTAGGGGAGGGAGGCAGAGGCAGGAGGGGGCAAGGCAAGAGGGAATGGAAGAAGAGGAGGAGGAGGAGGGGGGAGGAGGCAGCCCTAGTGGGGCAACGTGCAAAATGAAGGCAAGAAGAGATCGACCAAAGGGGAAAGGGGGCAGTAGTGTGTTGGGGAGGGGGATGGATGTTAGCACCTGGCTCACTTTAGAGGGAGGTAAGGTGGGGATGAGAGTGGAGAGAGAGCAAAAACAGAGTAGAGTCCTCTAGAATCATGGAATCCTAGAGTTGGAAGGAACCCCAAGGGCCATCCAGTCCAGCCCCCTGCCATGCAGGAACTCACAAAGCATCCCCAACAAATGGCCATCCAGCCTCTGTTTAAAGACCTCCAATGGACTCCAAGGGAATTCACAGCAGATCTCTAGGTTCCACCTCAGATGGTAGGAGAGCCCCAGTCACCACTGGCAATAAACTCATAAGAGTTGGGCCTAATTCCAGTTAAGAGATGGAGAGAGATTTTCTTCAGCTGAAGAATGAATGCTTCCTCCACTTGCCTCCCTGTCTTCCTTGCTGCTTGTGCCTCTCCCGTTTCCCTTTCCTCTTCTTCCTTCTTTCTTCCACTTTCTGTTCCCACCATACCTCCCTCCTTTGCCTTGCAACACTCCTTGATCTCTCTCCTCCATCCCACAGAAAAGGTCCCATCACTGCTGGTGCTTGCTTCCCTTCCCTTCTGCCTAGGGACTTTTATGTGCAGCCAGTCCCACCTCCAGGGCGGTGGGAATGCTCTATTAACTTAGGCAGCTACCTTATTCCAGACTCAGCTGACTTGGAGTGGAGAGGCAAGATGGAAAGAGGTCAGAAAGAAGAGTGTTCTTCCCATCTCAAGGGGCAGCAGATTATAGGTTGCTTTCCCACATGTCCTCACTTATACATTTCAAAGCATATCACACACAGAGAGAGACTATCCATTTGACTCTGTTTTCATATAGGAAAGAATGCCTCTATTCTGTACTTTGCTGGTGTATAACATTCTGTGGCTGTGCAGTCTTGTAGGTGGTCCTTTACTCCCTGCTTCAGACGGCATGAGAGCTTGGGCTGCCTCCCAATTATATTTTTATTGCCAGAAAAGGGGAGAGGAATTTTGGGGACTCTCTAGCTCATGGAGCTGTGTGTGTGTATATATATATATCTTTAGACTTAAATGATATGGTCCTTGACTTTTTGGTAAAGATACTTTATTGATTTTTTTCTAAAAGCATGATTACAAAGAAATGTGAAAATGAGGAAAGGGACAGTAAAATAAAAATAAAAAGAAGGGAGTACATAGCATATAAATGGGAGCAAGTCTGACCACATTTCCAGAAACATTTTCTTGATGTCGACATTTGTAACATACATGCTAATGTGTGACTAAAGCAGTGAGATTTTGTGACCAGTTGATGATTTTTTTGTCTTCACAGCCTTGAAGTACAAGTCTTTGGGCAACAGTAAAACACACAGGAGCCAGCCACATTGACCATCAGTTAAATTTCACTAAAAGTGCCAAATATTTTTCCCTAGTGCAAAAGTAATACGTTGTAATGAATCTAACCAAAATAAATACTTTGAGTTAGTGAAGGGACACACATTTGCATTTCACCATAGCGTGTTATCTTCAAACAACCCTGTCCTCTATCACTGTAGATTTGCAGATATAAAAAAGTGGAATATGTATATGTTTATTGGTTTGCTGTTTCAATCAAATATGGACTAAAAACAGCCAATCAGCAGGGGCACAAACAGTGTACTGCTTCTTCTCATTCACAGTGGATTCATTCAACTTCTTGGCATCTTCTTCCTGAGTGTGACTACCCAAAACACAAAAACCCAATTTCTAAAATCCCATCATTAATATTTCTCATTATGATTTATGTTCATTCATACACAAACCATTTTTAAAATAATAATAATAAAAACATAGAACAAAATACATTTCAATTACATTTTCTATCAAATCAAAGAGACACTTCACTGAACAGGGCTTAATTTGAATGAGGGTTTGGCAGACTCCGGAGGCCCTTTCAGGCTACACAATTATAGTGCTGTATTCCACTTTAATTGCCCTGGCAACATCCTATGGGATCCTGGAATTTACAGTTCAGGATGGGTACTTAGAATTCTTGTGCAGAGAGCTCCCCTAGTGCCTCCCCAAACTACAATTCCCAGAATTCCATAGGATGCTGCAGCCATGACAGTGAAATGGAATCACATTGCTATAACTTGGTTGTGTGAATAAGCACTAGTTTATATGACTTTAGATTCTATTTTTTAAAAAATAAAATAAAATAAAGGAATATGTGAACAGAATAAAATGCTAAATACCTCTAACTGTGTGAAGGATGATTTCTTCCTTATATAAGAACCATGGACAGTATTTTAAAATAGATTACTTTTCTGTTGTTAAACATGAAACACTACATGGCAAATGGCAATGATAGCAGGGCTGTGTTCAGGTCGAAGACCCAAATCCTGTTGTTAATTGTAACTAGGGTAGACCATTGGATCAATGGGATTTTTGTTGTTGTTGTGTGCCTTCAAGTAAATCCCAAGTTATGGGGCACCTAAGGCAACCTTATCACAGAATATTTTTACCAAGATGTTTTTCATTTATTTTATTTTTTTGCTAGCATACAGAAAACAAAGCTTTATTTTCATAAAACAACATAAAAGGAAAAATATACATAACTACTACCTCCCCCAACAATGTCAACATAGACTGTTTGTTTGGTTTAGCTGTGTGTGTGTGTGTGTGTCTAGTAATTGCTTTTTTATTGCCTTTGCCATACTCAGAGGCTGAGAGACTGTGACTTGCCCAAGGCCACTCAGTGGGTTTCCTTGGCTGAGTGGGGATTTGAACCCTGGTCTCCTGGATCCTAGTCCACTACTCAAACCACTACATCATGCTGGCTCTCTTCATAATGGAATTTATCTACATCATGGTAAAGCCCAATCTACTTTTGAACCATTTTAGACCTGTAAAAATGGATGCCACCAGTATAGTGAGGCCACTGTGACATTAGCAAATAAAAAGTGTTAACATGTTAAGACCAGCAATAAAATATGCTTTTTAGTGATTGTAAACAACATGGGGATTACATCCCACCACTTGCTTTTTCAGTAGAAGTGGAAGAAATGGATGAGAGGGAAATTCAAAAGGTAGATGGGGCTGGCTTTCTCTAGGCTTTCCAGAAACAGGATTTTGGCCACTGGAGGGCTGTGTTAGCTTTGGAGGCCAGATGTTTCCCTCTATTGAGCTAAATAGTTTGTTTGTGGTGCTGGGAGTTATTCTCTAAAACCTTCACTTTAGACTTTGTGTAATAAATGGCTAGATTTTCTTCCTTGCAAAGCTGCCCCAGACTAACAAATATCCTTTAAGCTTGCTCTGTTTAAAACTAAGTCATCAGCATAAAATAGCACAGTCAATTTATTATTCTCCTCTGAAGGAATAAAAGGAGGAGGGATGCCTCAGTGACAATATCACACACATGCAGGCTATATTATGTTATAATAATTGAAATTGTTTCTTTCCAGGTTCTAGTTATACCAGTTCTCACCTGCATAATGTTATTTTGATGTTATTTTAAAAAAATACTAAAATCACTTATTAATGTTAGCTATAAGCAGTTTACAGCATAATCACTCTCTGTTACTCAGGTCAAATGTCAATAAAGACTAGGGGGGAAATAATACATTCTTGGACCCCAGACAGTGAGGTTTTTAGAAGTCTGGCATAACTATAATTAGCTGACCACCCAAAGCAAGGGATTCACCCAGAGGATGAACTCATAGCTCACATCAGAGGCCTCCAATTAGCATCCAAAATAAACACTTCACCAGGGGACCATGTCCTATCCACCTGCTTTGTGCCTCTAAAGAGAGAGAACATAATCTCCAGTTTCCATTTTGGATACAGATGGTTACTCGGGAAAGCCACCTGGGAGACATATATTACCAGATGAGATCTCACACAACTGAGAGGTTCACATCCCAGGCACAAATTGGGATCGCATATATGAACCCATAGTTCCTAATTCCTAGGTGCCTTGTTGTTAGTGTGTGCCTTCAAGTCATTTCTGACTTACAGTGAACCTAAGGTGTACCCTTCATAGGTTTTCTTGGCAGAATTTGTTCAGAATTTGCCCTTGCCTTTCTCTGAGGCAGAAAGAGTGTGACTTGCCCAAACTCACCAAGTGTGTTTCCATGGCCAAACAGAATCCTGGTCTCCAGAGTCATAGTCCAACACTCCAATCACACTCAAATCTATGCTGGCTCACCTAGATGCAACATTCTCCTTTGGTCATGGGATCATTCTCCTTTGTGAGAGCAAGACCCAGACTCTTCAAAGTACAAATGTGCAGTTATACTTTATACTAACTACAAATGTGCATATATACACTTTTCTACCATGTATATAAACTGACACAGAGAACATGTTGGCCACAGACAGATAAATGATGATCCTGGCCTATTCTAGCAAAGATACTTTTATTTTGATTCTTGATGAAAAGGGAAAGGAGATCATGATCAAACATAGGTCCCTGTCCTACCAGATTGTTTGGCCAACAACTCCCATCAGACCCACTCAACAGGACCAATGGTAATGGATAGTGGGAGCACTAGTCCAAAACATTTGGAGGGAAATGTTTCCTTCCTGGATCGAGTCCATGAGTTGGACTAAGTTACTTGAACGAGTCCTCTTTTAATCTGTGGGACAAATAAATCAAGCTATTTTCAGCCCTAAACTGGACTGCCTTAGTCTAGAGCCAAAGCTTTATCTGCAGGACTCAGAGCATGTCATACGCAACCATCCAAAGAGCTTTAGAGAGTGCTCTCAAAAGGTCTGCCAGGACATGCAAGTTTTAGGATTACTGAAAGTAAAGAAGAAAGAAAACAGGATAGAATATGTTTATTTACTTGATCAGGCCATTTTGTACAGCCATCACACCTGACCATTTTTTGCTACAGTTGCATAGACATCTGTGCTGGTAATAGATTCTGAGAGTGGCTTTCCATTCATGCCTGAAAGACTAGCAGACCTGGTGTGACCAGGATCCCCAAGACCATGACTTGGTATATAATATAATTCAAAATATATTTTCTCTGCTTGTAGCCATAGGGCAATGGATATGACCATATAAAAATGTCAGGCCTTGTTTGCAAACATAGATGCCTTCTTATACAATGTATAAATATGGGAATAAATCATAGCCCATATTCTTTGAAAGCACCAAATAATATGCTCACAATAACTACTATAAAACAGCAACCAGATTTGACCTAGAAGTTGCCCTGCTGTACATTTCTCTCTCTCTCATTGTAACTATGCTACCAGAACACATTTTCAGGGGTTGCTTGTTAAAACACTTTTAGACAAGAGAAAAGTAGGTGCTGTGATCAATATACAAAATAGCTCTCCACTTTTACTAATTTGACCTTTTTGACATTTAAATTCACTTCCCCATCTTGACACATTCAAGGCTGGAAACCAGAAGCGTAATGAAGCAGCCAACAAGTTATAGAACAGAATATTAAATTGATCAGAGCACTTTCAACACAATAGCTTACTTGAAACATGGCTGGTTAAAATGTATGCTGCCCTTTTCTCACATCAGTAATAATGTAATAAGAAATGTTTTTTCTCCTCCTTCCTCTTATTTAAAAGTCACAGTAATGGGACAAAGAACTGTACATAGAAGCAGATATGATACTTTTCCAGAGATCTCCATTAAGAAAGAAATGTAGCTCTTAAACACCTTTTTAAGACTCTACAAAATACGTTTCATCTCAAGACTAATGATACGAGGATCAAGTAAGTATGTAAGAAGATCTGGGAATTTAGTCTCCACTCAAGCAGTGTATAGTTTGTCTTGAGCAGCTAACTCAGATATTGGTGGACTGCAGCTCCCAGAACTAGTGATATTGCATATGTTGGCTGAGGCTGAGGGAAGTTGCAATCCAAAAACAACTAAAAGAACACAGATGCAAATCCTTGGAGTATATCATCATCTGAGACTTTACAGGATAAGATGGAACCCTATTGGTCATATAGGTATTGTGAGAACTAGTTGGCTAAAATATTCAGTACTGCCTTCTAGATAGTTACATAAGTGGTATGTTGGCAGACTCTCAGTTCCCTCTTCTGACACACAAAGTTGCAGAGAGTAAGACTTCACATTCTGATTGCAAGGATTCTGATTCTAAGACTCCAGGCACTACACATTTTTCTACCCAAAGCAGGTACTTAAAGTAGTTTGACCCTTGTCTTCTGATCTTTACGTCCAAAGAAAGATTTAAAATCTGATTCTTTTTCTTTGTCCTCAGACTGGTTGTTGTGAATCATGGCACTGAATAAGCTGATGAAATCCCTTGCTTTAAGTAAAGATGAATAAACTCATCATTCAAGCAACATCTCTCCTGTCATTTGTTTCTTTCTTGACTATATTTTGGTTTGTCACATGCCATGTAATGAACACATAATCAATGGATACAAATGAAAGGTGCTATCATATTCTAGATGATGGAGTATTGAGTGGCGTAAGGGATATGCACCGCTACCTGTGGATTTCTTCCTTTTCCCACCATCTTGACCAGTCCATGCGATGTTCTGTTGGAGCTTTTGTTCTCCAGGATGAAAAACTAATGAATTAATGATTACATCCAGATTAGAGCACAGGAATGTACATCCCATGGGGATGTCATGAAAAGCACCTGTTAATTTAAATTAATTAAAATACAGTGGTTAGAGAAGTAGGGGTGTGTGATAGGACCATCTCAGTGATCACACCCAGAATGTATGATTACCATTTCAGGAAACTGACTATTATCCTCTTTACCCACTTTCTAAAAACATCTCAGTACTGACTTTTGGGAATTTGTTTTTTTTTTCTTTCTGAAAACCTACTTGCTATTTAGTTTTATTTTTAGTTTGTTATATTGTGAGCTATAAGCTTCACAAATACCCTAAAATAGAGCTCAAAGTGGGGACTAAAATGCATATATTAATACACATATGCATTCTGTGTCAGATTCTCTGGATCTAGATTGGATCACACATTGTACAAGATATCCAGGTATAGTAGATGCTGTGATAAGTGTTCCACATTTGATTGAATTGGATTGGTGACCTTAATTTTAATTAGTTCAAACTGCCAACAGGGGACTGAAGGAAATGGAAGAACGAATGGCTTAGTTTATAGCTGTATTAATCTAGCAGGTATATTTTCTTATCACTAACATGATTTCAAGAATTCTCTTTAATTTATTGTTAACAGGATTGATTCAGATTCTTTTTCACATCTGGATTGGGCCTTTATAGTTATTTCATCAACCTTGTTCTCCAGATGGTTCTGGTGCATGCTACATTTCTGTGTCATGTTTCTCTTTCTCTCTCTCTCTCTCTCTCTCTCTCTCTCTGTGTCTGTGTCTGTGTATCATACCACTCTATCTCCAAAAGTCACAGAAAGATCAAAAAGCAAATGCTCATCTTCAGCTGGAGAGGTGACTCATGCATTGATTCTCTAGTGATCCCTATAAAATGTTTTCAATATAGAAAAGTACTGTTTCTAATAAAGACAATCTGCAGTGCCTTAGTCTTGTTTCACTTGCCCAGATGATATTTGGGGGAATTCCAGGTAACTACATAACTTAGTCAATTTCAATGACAACATGCTATGAAGATGAATAGTGTGGGCAGAATGACAAGGGACCAACCACAGATATGATAGCATTATTACGGTACAGGTAAGTAGTGACAATGATCTTGTGTTACTCACAATGCACGAAGAGGAAAATGAGATCATATCTGCAACAGCACATAGGTTTAGACATAATTTCTCTTTTTCTTTGTATAGCAAAAAAGCTAGGAGAAGTCTACACGAGGAGTACAAATCTTTCTAGTGGTAAACATGTATAATGTGTTGTGTATAGTTTCAAAAATCTACACAAAATCACACACATTTTTTAAAAATATGCACAAAAAGCGGTGATTTCCATTGGAAAATATACCTAAACCAGCAGAGGGTCATAGGTTCTGTGAAGGGTAATGGAAGATCTTCCCAGAAATATAACAGATGTACACAACCCTCATTTGGAATGTTGTTTATTTGAATCGCTTGTATGCTTAGAGGTAAATAGAATGTAAATAGAAGTTGTCCTTGAGGATAATATGCTTTATGCCTGAGAAAGACTTTGTTTACCAGATGTAACTCTTGTTAAGCTTTTGGAGTGGAGGAGAGTTCTTCTCATGTAATATGATTTGCATTGAAATGTGCAATTTAGATTTTATTATCACTTTAACTGAGGTTATAGAAATTTATCATCTTTCTGTAAGAAATTAATCTGATATGAATTCCTGTTGTCCATGTGAACAACTGATCTGTGAATTAAGAGTTGTATTAAACCATGCTTCTGAAAACAGAAGGACAAGAGTGATGTCAAGACAAGCTTCTGTGTTTAAGAAAGTGCATGTTCTCCACAACTGTGAACTCTGTGTCTGCAGAAATATATGGTTGTCTCGACCTAGGTATCACTAGGAAGCTGCTAGTAAGCATGGCTAAAGTGTGTGTGTGTACTTTAAACTTGCCTGCTGACTTATGGTGACTACATGGACTTCTTATGGTTTTCTTAGGCAAGAAACACTCAGAGGCGGTTTGCCAGTTCCTTCTTCTGAATTACGTCATACAGCAAGTCTAACACTATTCAGTTTTGGAGGGTACTTTGTTTGTTTGTTTGTTTTTCCTTTGGTTGAGCAATGATAGTATTGAACAAATCCATCAACTTTGTATGTATACCACATTCACCTCACTCTCTCTCTTTCTCTCTCTCAATAAGAGAGAAAGAAAGAGGGAAGAAAGGCTGAAATTCACTATTGTAATTGTGTGTAACTTAGAATTACACATTTGTGACTAGTCCATATTCATGCTCCCTACATATTCAATAGTTATGGGATATGTAGAGATCATGAATGTCCACCAATCCGGACATATCAGACAGCTGCTGCTGCAATCAATAGGGGTTTGTTCTTCTGTCTATATGGGAAATATGACATAGCTGCTGCTTCTGACTGTCGCACCAGAGATCACTCATAAGAGGGAGGTGAAAACAACAGTTAGTCTCAATGTGATTGAAAAGAGGACACTTGTTACTCATAGTAGTTGCTGCCTGGATTGTCTGGATTAGTGGGGGGGGGGCACCACTTAGGTATGTTAGTTACATAGCACATAATTGATTCAGAATCACAACCAAAGCTTTCCCCCCTATCAACTGCATGAAAAGATCTGAGTTTTTAAAAGTCATTTATGAAAAACACTCCAAATATACTTTTCAGCCATCTGAACACACCAGATGGAAGCATGGCAGAAATAATAATAATAATAATAATACATGACAATAGAAATTCAGATTCACAAACATGATGAAAATGGATTCAACGTCAGGCTGAGAAGACCAGGGGAGGATCCAAACAAACAAACAAACAAATAAAGGCCAGTCTGAGGCCTGGCTTATACATGGGATGAGTTTGATTTCTCATAGCAGATTTCTGAAAAAGACAGGATGGCCTCAAACTATAGTGTCCAGGAGATGGAATTACCAAAAGGATAGACAGAGGAGAGTATGTGCTTGGGGTGATGAGGAGCTTGAAGCCCAAAGACATCCTGTCTGATACAGTGAAAGACTGATGAGGGTTTGGTGGCAGGAAGAGAGGGAGAAAAGAGATGGGAGAGATGGCAGAAAAGAAAGGGAGTGAATGATAGCTCAGAGGAGGGAAGAGTTAATTTGTAGGACATAGAGAAAAAGTGGCAAAGACAACTAGTATTATTATGATTAATAATAATAGTATTAATAACTAGTATGACACCAATAAAGGAGGATGCTGTATCTCAGACAAAAAGAGATGGAGTGGCATGAGCACATGTGGGTAGAATTTAGCAGAGAGGCTAGGAAAGGAATTTAGTGCTGCCAAGAGAGAAAACAGAGGGGGGGGGGGGGCACGAGATGCACTCAACTCTATGGGATTTGCTTCAGAGGATATCTGCAGAAAACTGGTCATCAACACATCAATTTCAACTTGAGTTATCTTCCTTCTTTGGTATAAAGACCATGGGCTGGTCTTACGACACACAATTATTGCTTTTCAGCTGCCTCAGAGATGTCTGACCAGTTTTGGCTTAATGGCAACAACAAAAATATCTTGGTGAGGTGCAATTTGATTTTAAATAACAACTTTTGATATATAGATTGCTATTTAAGAAACACCCACTGGTACATCTGTATCAGTGGAAAGTTATGAGGAAAGTTATAAAACAGCTTCTTCCCTCCCTCCCTCCCTCCCTCCCTCCCTCCCTCCCTCCCTCCCTCCCTCCACCAGTGTGTGTGTGTGTGTGTGTGTGTGTTTGAAAGAGGCAATATGAAATGAAGGCATAGAAGACAACAGATTATAGTGTTCCTATATACGCGCACAAAATCATGACTGCATACAAATATTTTCAGTTACAGAAACAGTAGCAGCTTAAACAAGTATAAGTACAGAGTTTATTGATATAATCAGCTAATAAATCTAGCCACAACTGGACAAATTTGTTTTTGAGAGGCGAGAACTCAAGAGATTTATCTACTCCTGATTAAAAGACAGAAATAATACTGCCAATTTAAAAAGATATTTGTGTCAGATACTGATCATCCTGATATACCAAAAGACAAATTTAAGAATACAGGTGCCTCCTGTGTCAAATGGGCTTACACACATTTTAAAAGCTCAGGTCCATAGTTGGAGTATGCTTCTGGATTTACCCCTGAGACTAGAAAGATTATTTCAGTGGTAGCCAGAATGCCTTTGCATAGTTTGATTTATTTAAAGCTATGGATATAGCTGGTTCACTAACTGTGCCCATTCTGGAAGGAACTACTTTCATATCATAGTCAAAATAGGGTTGCCTTTAAATAGACTGCTCACTGGGACCATGTGTCTCTCTTGTTCTAAAAAGATTCACTAGTTTCTATTTCATTTCTGAGTATAATTCACAGTCTTCATTATAACCTATTGAATTGAATAGAGCTTAAAAGCATGCATTTTTGTAAGAATCTGCACAGGTTTCATGTTCTTTGGTGGAGACCCTTCTGTGTTGTATATAAGATGGGATATGTGACAGGGACTTCTCAATAGCTACTTTGGAACTCTATGCTAAACAGGGAGTGGATTAAAGTGTTTTCTTCCCTGTTGTCCCTCTACCACTTGGCAAAGATGCTAACATTATTGTTGTTGTTGTTCCTCTCTTCCTAAGTACTTCCACTTTCCCCAACATTATTGTCTTTTCTAATGAGTCGTGTCTTCTCATTATGTGACCAAAGCATGACAGCCTCCGTTTAGTCATCTTAGCCTCTAGGGAAATTCTAGGCTTGATCTGCTCTAGGGCCTACCTAGTTGTTCTTTTTGCTGACCATGGTATTCTCAGCACTCTTCTCCAGCATGACATCTCAAATGAATTTATTTTCTTTTTGTCCATTTTCTTAATTGTCCAGCACTTGAACCCGTATATGATAACAGGGGATACAATTGCTTGTAGGATTCTGACTTTCATGCTGAGTTGTATAGTTTTGCTCTTTAGGACTTTTTCTAGTTCTTTCATAGCTGCTCTTCCCATTCTTAGTCTTCTTCTGATTTCTTTACTGCAATCCCTGTTCTGATCTATGTTTGATCCCAGATATAGGAACTCTTCTGCTATTTCTATTTTCTCATTGTCGAGATTGAACTTTTAAAAACCCTCCATGGACATTATTTTTATTTTCTTTATGTTCAACAGTAAGCCTGTCTTTGCACTTTCTTCCTTGACTCCATAGTCGCTTTAGGTCTCCAAAGTTTTCTGCTAACAGTATGGTGTCATCTGCATACCTTAGATTATTGATGTTCCTTCCTCCTATTTTCACTATTTTTTAATCTTTTCACAAATTTCAACCCAGAAATGATGTCATGTGTAGCATGTGAAGTATATTATTTATTTACTTTGAAATGCAGACTTTCTGAAAACTTATTTGAGCCTTAGTGAATGCTCCATCTCAAGAAAGTGATACATGAAATAATGTCATTATCTTTGCTAGGGGCAAATTAACAAGTCTGACATGTAGTTAACAAACAACAGATAATTTAATAGGGCAGGTAAACAAAGATGCTTGTTTCTAGCTAGGGAGTGACACAAACCAATTGGTTTCAAAATGTAACAGCTCAAGTTTCTATATTTGCCCCCTCAATAATACAACTGGAGAGCTTCAACAGTGCACTAGACCTAGGGATAGGAAAGAAATTTGCATTAATCTAGGTATTTTATAGATTTTATCCACTTTATACCCCATGAGAGTATCAATCAAACTGCATATGTATTTTAACTTTATTTTATTTCATCACTTGGAAAAAACTGCAAGTGTCAGATTACTCCTCTCAACTCCCACGTCATGTAAATAACTTGGCACAATTTAAAATGCATATATTTGGAAAATATGCAAATAAATGTGTTTCCCCCCTCATTGATAAAATACACAAAGAAATGTGTATATGAATAACACCATGAACAAAATGAATATTTTAGAGGAATGTTGTGTCAGTACATTTACACATTTCAAAGCAGGTGGAAGGAGCGGGTGAAGATGGAGTTACTTTTGTTGTAGTTGTTTCCCAATATGAAACTTGGATGAGATGAGAATGACAATTGTGGGATTCTGACAAGTGCATTAAAAATGAACTTGACAGATCTTTGCATCACATATTGGCCACATATTTTTGTCCTTGCACTTTCCCTGAAACAGTGCCATTGTTTCCAGACTGTTAACATTGCACTATAGTCCATCTCTCAGTTTCCTTACTGGTGCTGTAAGGAAGCATACATTATTCCAACTGTCTCTCCTTCCCTCTTTCTGTTCATCCATTCTCCCTGGAAGGGTAACTCTCCGTCTCAAGAAAGTGATACATGTCACAGCAAGGCTTGTTGGGAAGTGTAGTCCTCAGATTTCATGGTGCAAATACAGTTTTCCAAACAGAAAGAAAGGAAGTTTACTCATCTCTATGCAATTCAATTGTAATGTTACAATAACCTCACCAGAAGATGGATAAGAGTTCTATGGAGTATATGAATGGAGCTTTGGTATTCTTCATCAAATGCTCATTACTCATATCTAAAGAATCCAAATTCCCCTAACATATCTTCATTGGACTGCCTTTGGAAATTGTTCAGAAACTTCAGCAGGTTCAAAACGCTGCAGCCAGAATGCTGACTGGGGGCAGTTGTAGGGAGTATATAACTCCTTTGTTGAAACAGCTTCACTGGCTACCCATTTATTTCTGGGGACACCTCAAAGTGCTGGTCATGACCTATAAAGCACTACATGGCTTAGGTCCAGACTATCTAAGAAAACATATCTCCCCATATGAACCTACCAGAGCCTTAAGATATTCAGGAGTAGGCTTTCTCTTCATCCCACCCTGATCACAGGCTTGGCCCCCTCCCTGCTTGCCTTCTGGGAGAAAGGCAGCATAGAAATGAATGAATGAATGAATGAATATCCAAATACATAAGCTTCTTTTTTATATGTATATAAAACATATTAATTGACAAAATAATGTGAACAAAATGTTGCCAGCTTTTTGCACCACTTGATTGGTAAATTTCAACCCTGGCTTAGACTTTACTATGGTTAGATTCAGGAAAAAAACCATATTTTTCATTGTATAATCTTATGGATTGGATTGCACTGTTTGAAATGTCACTCTGACACTGGACAAACTGAATGGTACAGAACACTGAGCACTGTGCAAAAGGGTACTTTTTTCATAACAGAAAATTCTGGCAAGAAACTCCTGTAACAAACTTGTCTTTCTAAACAAAATATAGTACTGTAATCTGGAGTTACTCCAAACCATGAGTTTTTAAAATCTCCACTCTCAGCCCTAGCTAGGTAATATATAGACTCTATGAAGAGTCCAATAAAGCTCAAAATGTTTCCAGCCTTACTGCATTTCAATGAAAGGCCTCATGCTTGCCATAGAAGTTGCTACAACAAAAATGCCTTCAATATTTTGTTCCAATCCTAGATGGAAAGGCCTGCTCCCACTCTATAGACTTGTTACAAAATGTATGAATTTTACAAACTTTCTTGATGAATTCTTGAGGGTTTTTTAAAGCCCTTAATAGGCAAACTTGGGTGGAAATAGTTATTATTCTGTGTGCGTCTTGGACTTTTAAACAACCATTCCTCTGAGCTTGTGGGCACAACCAGTGAAAAAGAATATTAGGTGAAACTGGAAGTACCTTACAGGAGCAAGACAAAAGAGAACATATTCAGGAACTTCATTTTCTGCCTGATATGTTCAGCCATGGAAACTCCCTTGGATAAGCCAATCTCTCTCAGCCTGAGAAAAAAACAATAGCAAATCTCCTCTCAACAAATTCTGCTAAGAAAAACCAATGACAGGGCTTGACTTGAAGGCACATAACAATAGCAACAACAACCTACAACAGCAGTTGTAATTTTCTAAGGCTGCTGCCACACAACAGACTTAATGAAGCTTGACACCATTGTAAGTGTCATGGCTCCATTTTATGGAAACCCGGGATTTGTAGTTGTGGCACCACAGCTCTCTGATAGAGAAGGTTAATATTTCACAAAACTACAAATCCCAGAGTTCCATAGCAGTGAGTCATGGCAAGTAAAGCGATGTCAAACTACATTAATTCTGCAGCATAGATGCAATCTAAGCCTCCTGTTTCAAATGCATTATCCTGGAAGGTATGAAAACAGTGCATGCTCTATATATTTCTGCAAGAAGCAAGGTTGCTAAGAATACCTGTATGTCTGATTCAGTTGTGAATCTTCCCTGTTGAGTGTTTTGCCTTTGTCTGATTCTTTCAAAATGCACTTTTAGGGGGCAGTTAGGAGAATAAATCTATGGGCTGTAGAAGCAGAGAGGATGTTCATGCCTCTCAGAAGAGATGGTCATAGTTGAGGACAATTCTGTTGTGCCATACTGATATCAAGGGGCAGAGAAAGAAGCCAGTATAGGCCCCATCTACCCCCTGCTTGTTCTCTTTTGCCACTTACTCTCAGCCCACCTACCCATGCTCGGGGGCAATGAAAGTTGGTAGTAGTTTTTTGTGGGGTTTTCAGGCTATGTGGCCATGTTCTAGAAGAGTCCTGAAACCCCACAAAAAGCTACGGATGCCGGCCATGAAAGCCTTCGACTCCACATTAGTAGTAGTTGTTTCACAGCTGGGTAGGATTTTATGACTCTGATTGGAAATATTAGAAAAAAGTTGATGAGGGAATTTTGCTTGTCTTGCACTGCATATCTATTGGAATTTGGGAGATAGGCCTGGGAGATATCTTTAACATAATTTCACAACATTTGGTGGGGTAATGTGGAAAGTGGGGCAGACTGGATTACCATTGGACATCCTTGAATACCTTTGAACACATTTAATTTGAATTTTGGATTATGTGGGTTTAAGTGTGGGAAGAAGAATTACTTATTTATACAATTTATATCCTGCATTTCTCCTACCAAGGGACCCAAGGTGACTTACAAAATTTAAAATAAAAATTTAACAAAAAGATGGACTATGCAGTTTGTAAAAAACAACAACACTCAAACATAAGTTCTATGAAAAATAGCTAAAATGGGTCTAAAATACATTCAGGATACAATTGAAAACAAATCTGACATTGTTGGAAAAAAAGGGGTCTAGCATTTATGGTTTTTTTTTGGGGGGGTATGATATTCACTGTTTCACCACTTTCAAGGGGTGCTGCACCTCTAACCCACATGAATGTGGAAGGCCTACTGTTAAGTTTAAGTTCAAAGGAAGAAAGAAACTCATTTTATCTTCCACCCAACAGAAGCCATCAATACCTCATCAAAACTTATACAGAGCTCACACCCTTCACTAGGCAGTTTCTTCAGTGAGCCTAAGTGTTTGTGGGGGAGAAAGTACCCTTTTGCTAATTTGAGATCCATGCCACAGAGTACAATAAACTATTAGAAACAGTTTAAAATGTTCAGTCTTACAAGTCTGGGAAAAGTTGAAAGTAGAGTGAGTTCAACTCCTTGGGAAATATTGTTATATTATGATAATTTAAGAAGTCTTTTTATTCAAGATGACAGATGTATTCACTTAAAAGATATAAAGATGTAATTACACCACTGCAATCACAAAGATGTTTGACTGATCTCAAAAGTATTGGAGGTGTTAATCTCAACAAGCACATTAAGAACATATTTAGTAGGCAACTTTAGTGATAACACAATTTTGTTAACAATGATTTAAAATGGATTAAAATGATTTTTTAAAAATTGTCTCTCCGCAACATTCAAAAATAGCAGTCCTATGTGAGCTAGATTTAGACAAGTAACATTTTGCTGTTAACTGCTGTCAAGTTGACTATGATTTATGGCAACCTTTTGAATGCCAGACCTCCAAGTGACCCTATCATCAACAGCTCTGGTCTGGTCTTGCAGATTGAGGGCCCTGGATTCCTTCATTGAGTTTTTCTGGAATGTGATCTTCTTCTTTTCTACTGCCTTCTACCTTACCAAGCATATTGTTTTTATTTTAGCGAGTCCTGTCTTCTCATGATATATGTCCAAAGTACAACAGTCTCAGTTTAGTCATCTTGGCTTCTAGGGAGAGTTCAGCCTTGGTTTGCTCTAGCACCCATTTATTGGTCTTTTTAGCAGTCCATGGTATCTGTAGAACTTTTCTCTTGCACCAACTTTCAAATGAGTTGATTTTCTTCCTCTTAGCTTTCTTCACTGTCCAGCTTTCACAGGCATACATAGAGATAGGAAAAGCAATGACATGAACAATCCTAACTTTACTATTCAGTGATATAACTTCAGGATCTTATCTAGTTCCTTCATAGCTGACCTTCCAGCTCCTAGACTTTTGATTTCTTGCGTGTGGTCTCCATTATGATTAATGACTGAGCCAGAGTATGGAATATTTTGAACTGCTTCAATGTCTTCATTGGCGGGATACAAACCGCCGCTTTGCGGCGCTCCCCCCCGCCGCCGCCATTTGCTCCGCGCGGGAGCCACAGCAGCCAAACCG